>NC_064927.1:504717031-504814531 GCF_023897955.1 Schistocerca gregaria
TCGTTCTACGCAAGACAGAATTAGATATGTTACTTCTTTGGGCCATCAGATTTTGCCCCTCCCTACGTAATGTCCTCACATGGCATTCAGTCTCCGCCCTCTTTCCTCGTATCAAGCAACCATGCGTGGCATTATTTGCAGAACGAGATGATTTTGGACGTGAAACGTTTGAAAATGCTGACCCCTACAACAAAGTTCTCCGCCACGTCATTTATCGATGGGAAAAATGTGTCGCGTTTCAGTGTGGACACGTATGGGACGATTAACACCGTCGCTCAGTTTCATGCTCGCAAAGATTTTTTTCCCCCCTCGAGGTGATAATCAAAACTTCATGACTACCCCTCGTGCTCAGCAACGAGAAAGGATCTCTAACACGAATGCGACTTAAATATAAGTCGGATATTTACAACACCGCCCAATGCTACGCGAAGGTGCTGCTCACATTGCACAGACGTCAGCTTTAGTGGTAAAAGGGCCCAGTGGACAGCCCGTCAAAAACTGAACACACCAGGTATGAAAACAGGAAGGTGTGCTGAGCCGTGAAACTAACGGTCCAAGCTCAACAAGTGCAAAATTGGGAGCAGAGGATTAACGACGGCGTCGCGGTTACGTGGTCACGGTGCGAAGCGCGCGAGCCTTGTTCAAATCTCCCTCATGGCCTTTATTTAATTTTTTGTCCCTGTTCGCCGTATTCAAATTTGTGTGTGTGACGTCGTGTAACGACCATTCGCAACACCGAGGTGTAATAAGATAGGGACCTATAAGGACAGTAAATTCTGCACAACTACTCTATTAGCAGCCGAAAGGAAGTGGCTCTGAATGGGAACCGCAAACGTTCGATGGCAAGGCTACAAGTCAACCGAATCCTCGACCGGAAAACACGTCTGGCGTGTGCCATACACGACATTAGTGGGAATACATGTGTCATAGCAATCACTTATCCACCCACCTAATTTGTACGCCTGGTAAGTGAGTGAGGTGTCCCTCCTTGCCCGATATAGGTATTCGTATGAATGTCAATGTGATCACTCCCAAGGAAATAATGTAAACGTAATAGTTTGTCACATAAGCTGCAAAAAATTTACGCAACAGTTTCACAATCTCACAGTTTGTGTGTGCTCCGTCAAGACATACCTTCTGAAGTTTTTAAAGTAGCGTTCCGTTTTGGAACTTTTGAATCTTTAATTCCTTCGCTGTTAACACCTGTTGATTTGTTGTTTTCATTTCTGTGAGACGCCTATATGGTAACCCTTTGCTCTCACTATTCATCGCATTTACTTGCGACGGTAATGTATTCTTATCACATGAATTATATTGTTACCAATGTATAGTACGACAATTGCCAAGACTATAAAAAGAAACCGCTTAACCAGGACGCCATCGGTGTTGAACTCAATGTTGCACTCGTTAAGGTTGGACCCCGTTCACAGTTTCTATTTAGCTTTTTTTTCTCATAGTTCATTACACCTTCTTCCAGTTTACATGCTGGTATTCAGTTTTTGGCGGGCTATCCTCTGGACCGCCTTACCACTAAATCTAAGGCGGTTGGGGGGGGGGGGGGGGGGAGGGATGCGATGAGGAGGTTCCCTTGTGAGATGCTTACGCGTCCTATTTATTTTCCTTTTAGTCACACGCAAACTTGCGCGTGATGCCTGGTCGTAACGCCTGCAACAAGCGCAACTGACAGGAACGGCGGCGAGTGTGCACAACGCGAGACGGCAACAGGCGCGCTTTGCTGGCGAAATTTTATCGCCCTGAGGCACACGCGACCAAAGCAACAGGCACGCACAGCGTTCTTGCGCGAACAGTCTGTAACTCTTTACGAGCAACAGTAATCACAAGAGAGTTAATGTGTCAAATATTAGACGTTAAACGTGCAAACGTGAACAAGATTTGAAATTACGTTTAAATTTTGTTGGAAGTTGCAAAGTGCTCTCATTATCAAACACTGAATGAGAACACACCGCGTAACCTGCGCTCCATCGCAAGCAAAGGCTAGTTTTTCACGCATCTCAATGTTAATGACATCATATCTCCTGAACTGTGTGTTGTGCCATGACGTAATTTTGCAGGTATTGGTATACGTGGAAAATCTGTTGCGGAGGTAGTGGTAAAGAAATAACAAATAAAGAAACGTCATTCTTGGTTTCCAGTCTTACTACATGAACAACGAAAATGCAATAAGCGATAAACTTTTTTCGGTTGGGGTGGAGGGGGGGGGTGGGGGGGGGGGCGAGTGGGGGAGGTTGTCAGCGAGAAAAAGTTTCGTAATGGTTTGAATTCATGTGTAAGATTTATTGAAAGTCTCAAGTGCTAGAGGAATAAGTTAGTTACGCTGCCTGAAGACATAGAGACAAGTTTCTAAGTTGATACTTGTCTTACTGAGTAGAGTATGACAGCATTTTAGTTTTTTAAATTCGGCCATTAATTTTAAGAAATGCCGATGAATCAAATTTTTGTTGCCCCCGAAGCCGTTAGACAAGCAGCCTGTACCACGAAGCACGAAGCGGCAGATGCCGACCGACTACACAGATTATAACTGCTTTTCTTTTTTCCCTCAGAAACAGCTTCCGCCAGCTAAAACTCGGTGCACGGGTTGGAGAGAGACGTTCGGGCACTGCGCGCTGCAGCCGCCGGCCGCCTGCCACCATTTGTCGTTTCGCCGACGCCCCCACACTGAACGTTTTTGATTGCAGTCTGCGCCCAACAGACGGGCCAGGCGCTGCGGCGACATTTAAGCCGCTTGCGCTGGGCTATTTTCATACTCAGTTTGACTTTCAAAGGCTAGCGAAGGGCACTCGAGAACAACGCTCTGATGCAACGAACGATACCACATCGCGCCACAGAAATATCTTTTGCGTGAAACACTTCATGTAATGAATAGACTCGCAGTATTAATCAGCTCAAGATGATGATGGTGAGGACACTGGTATGGGCGCACGACAACCAGACCTTAAGCAACTATACTAAAATCTCTTACGTCGAGAACGTGGTTAATAGTACTAAATGTATTTTGTGATAAGGGACTAAAAAAGGCTAGACAAAGTTTTAAAAGATTTAAAATACTCGAGACCTAAAATACAAGCCAGGCCTCCACTTCAATATGCGTCTTCCTTCTCGTCAAAGGAAGTCTGTACTCAGTTACAACGTGGTGTGTAGCGATCAGTAGGCCACAAACACCCCACAATGGCGGATCCTACCGCCAGAGCATGCATCCACGCTTTATGTGCACACTTATTTCTTGTAAGAGCTAAGCATACATAAATTCGTCATGAATAATCCATCACAACTTGAGAAGGGCAGTAATGTACATACCTACAACGATGGACGGAAAAATGACTTTATTACTAGTCGTTGGAGCCATCAGTGGCTCTGAAGAGTTCAATATGTAGCAATAAAAATTTTTTGATCATTTGCCCAATAACGTAAAATACCTGACAGGTGGCGAAGCAAGTTTTAAATCTAATTTAAAATCATTTCTCCTCGACATCTCTTTCTTTTCCATTCACGGATTTCTACTTAAAAACTATTAGCCAATTCCACGTAATTTCGATAAAAGAATCGTTCATATGACATATGGACCGTGTCACTAACTCGTTTTCGGAGGCAAAGTCACGGGGAATGGATACCGTCGGAGTGACAGGGTATCGAGGCGCGCCACACATTGATTCAGTATCCACACTCCACATATCCCAATATCAGCCACAATATAGCTCTAGCTGAACAGAAAGATGGTAGACTCCAAGGAAGTCGCACACAGTGTCACAGATTTGCTTGCAGACCTTTTCGGCTGCTAACACTGCTTGTTCGTTTCCCCTGATTCTCTGGTACCCATCAAAACAATGTTTCCCCTGCTCAACTCATCCTCTCATTATATGCTCTAAGCACATTGCTTGCAGAAATGGCCCTTGCAGATTAGTTTTGAGGCCTATGTGGTTAATACAGTACACTACAATACTTTCCTCTATCTTCTTACCTTACACCGTATGTGGGTACTTCAATGCAATGCTACGCCATATTGCCTAACGGCCGACGGCCAAAATGGGAAATACGGCTAGGTATTAAATTAGCGATACCAATTAAAAATAATAAAGGATTTTTATTGCTCTATGACATCAGCTGAAACACTGAGTTTGAGAAAACGGCGAAGAAATATGGCTAAACGCAAGAGACGGCAACAAGGGATGAAAACTACTGCAAGGGGGTGGGGGGGGGGGGGGGGGGGGCAGTCAAACAGTTTCTCACGACATGCAAGTCCGGCTACTTCACCATTTCAAGCCGGAAAGCATGACGTGACTGTTCTAATCCTGAGGATGGTAGCTTTAGCTCCGAAATATGTATCGGACATAAAAATCTATAAACCAAAACACAGCGGTCGACAAATTTTTATTTTTTAAATATAGCTTATATATATATATATATATATATATATATATATATATATATATATATCACTCACAGTCTCTGCGTACCACGTCAAATCATTATCGATTAGTTGAAATTCAGAACTTAGTAACTGATTAAATGTGTCGTGTGTGAAATTGTGTAACAGCAGAGCAATTTCGCTTGTTGACGTACGTTCCTACCATTATTTGTAAGCCCACAATAAGAGTGGGGGAAAGTAACTTTTATAAACCGTTTTCCGTTAAATCATCATACTATGCCGCTCTCCTCTTTTCCTTCGAGTACTCAGTTCATACACGAAGATTTTTACGCCTGAAAAGTGTCGCAACTACAGATGAGGTTCCAGCCTCAATATTGCTTTACAAATCGACATTTCACCAAAGAGTTACGAGCAATTACATGCATTGAAAAGTAAAATGCCCATTATTATTAAATGTGGCTTAAAATAAAAATTACCAATTAGAGTTTTAGAAATGCCCTAGATTTAACCGTAAATAGGTTGTGCGATTCTATTACTGATGCAATCTTCGCAATCTTTCCGAAGATTGTTTTCATAAATATACGACAAAACTGTCCGTAATTCAATGCAGCCAAGGAACGTACAATACGGCTATGCGCTTACACTACGCTGATGTGCTTCGTGTGTTATTGAATGCATAGCTCAGACTCAACCTATGCCTAGAAAATTTCATTACCTAAGTCACCTTCTCTTCTAAAAAACGGATGTAAATTCCAATTAACGGTAATGACTAAAATTAATTAAAAACGAGTGACGATTTTCGAGGATACAATTTCACTCATATGTTTATTGAAGGATGGATGTTAACGTCGGTTACTTCGCCCAAAAAGAAATTATGAAACCCACTAACAACGAAAATAATGCTTCAGTGGATGTGCGACTAAATTTTCGAAGAGAAACGAACGTATACAATACTGAATCGTTATTATGGCAACAATATTGAAGAAGAAAGCCTTTACACGCAAGATAAACGCTAAAACGAACGTATACAATACTGTCATTAAAGCAATAATATTTGCAACATAAAGCCTTTACTCACAAAACAAGCGACCATCAAACTATCCAAAAATAAATTGTTATTGCGGACAAATATCAAATATAGGAGGGTCACTGCAGAAGAAATGCACACTATTTTTTTTAATCCATCTTTTATTCTACATGTTTGAAAGTTTTACAGTGTGTAGATACATCCTTTAGGAACAATACTTTCATTTCTCCACTCTCAACATCCTGGGAACCCACCTGGCACAAACCTTTTTTAAGGCCAACACTTTCAGTACTCTGCATACACTTCCTTCCCCTATCCCAACGTAACGTGACAGTTCGTTCACTGTGATGCGTCTGTCAGCAGTCACCAGTTCGTTAACTCTCTGCACATTGTCTGGAGTGTGTGCAGTACGAGGCCTGCCGCTGCGAGGACCATCCTCAGTAGGATTGCCGTGACCGCTTTCATCACGTAACCTGCTTGCCCACCGACTAACTGTACTGCGATGGACAGCAGCATCTCCAAATACATTTCTCAACCTCTTGTGGATGTTTCCCACTGTCTCGTTTTCACAGCACAGGAATTCTATGACAGCACGTTGCTTCTGACGAACGTCAAGTGTAGCAGCCGTCTTGAAGACATGCTGTGACGGCGCCACTCACGGGAACAGGTCGAACTAAGTTTGAAAACAAGCGGGAAGGATGTATCTACACACTGTAAAACTTTCACACATGCAGAATGAAAACTGTATTTTTACAAAAATTGTGTGCATTTCTTTTGGAGTGACCCTAGTACAAGATGTTTCAAAGTGTTTTCTACAAATGCCTAGTGGTGATAGACCACGTCATCGGGAACAAATTCTGTTATAGACAAAATGTTTGGCGACACTTCCCAGGGACTCTATACGTTGTTTAAAACTATCCACGAAGCGTATTCGCAATAACGAATAGGGGCAACCATCAGCTATGTAGTGGAATGACGGCGATGAAAATTTGTGCCGGAAAGGGATTCGAACCCGGATTTCCCGCTTATCGCGATCGCTCGCCTTACTATTTGGCTATCCGTGCACGCCTCACTGCCAGAGCCAAACTTCTACCTGTCGTCACAATCGTGTGTCTAGAGCCTGTACTCGTACAGCCGTTACGCAAGGTTGTAAGAAGCCTACCACCTCATCCGTATCTATCACGGTCAAATTTCTTTCTCAAACCAGCTGTGTTGGTATAACCACAGCGACCGGACCAACGTTAACGCTGCACAGCTTAAAGCATGCACCTTACTTTCAAGGAACTAAAAACGGGACCGTGTGCCTACCGGTACATGCCCTATCAAAATCACTAAGCTTGCCATTAAAAATCTTCACATTGCGTTCCAATAGACATGATGAGGATACGACAGAAGACATTGACTCCACAGAACTAATAGATTTATTGTCTCTAGCACTAGGCACGGAACGCGTTTCTAACGTTTCTGTGCACACCTATTGCGCTTATTTCGGCTTATTATTTTTCTGAGGTAACCATTGCTTCTACCGATCTTTGCTAATGACTCGCTTCTAATATTGATGAGTTCTCAATCCTGTGGACGAACACTGCATTATTTAACGGATTTATCGAACTTCTCACGATAGTCCAAGTAGCGGCTGGCGCCAAACTGAGCTTCTCGATCACTGGGGGCTTCCCCTGGCAGAAGTGGTACTGTGCTAGGCCGCTGTATGTCAGGCAAAGACATCGATACTCAAGGATTAACTTTATCTGCAACCTTACGAGGTACAGGAACTGCATCGACTAAAGCCGTTACGAAATACATGAAATGAACTCTGTAATGGAATGCAGGAAATGAAAATGTGTGCCTAACCGGGTCTCAAACCCGGGTTTCTCGATTACAGCGAGTAGTCGCTTCATATGCCGTCAACCACGTGCCTACGACCTGTACTCTTACATCCATTATGTATATTACTGCACAGAGGGGACATCTTACTTGCAAGTCGCTTTCGCTGTGTCGGCGGATAAATACGATATTGAAGTGCCTGTGTTATTACGATGCTGTGTTCCTTCGGATATGCACCCATGTGTCATTCCGAATTACGACGCAACGTATTCATGTCCGAAGGAACATTGCAGCGTAAATCGGAATAATACGGGCACTGGAATATCGTATAGTTTTGAGGATGGTTATGCCCCTGTGAGAAAGTAGGGCGCAGGTACGGTAGTTTTCGGCGTTCGTATGCAATGTGTGTTGCCTATCATCCAGTCACTGAACTGCATAACAAGGAGGTAGGCTGAGCAAAATTGAAGTTATTAATTTGCTTGCATAATATCTTTCTCCGCTTAGAGACACTCATTCTTACTTTTTTGTTGTTGTTGAAAATCACTATCAGTTTACTTGGGTAGGTACACATGGTTATTTGACCCTGACAGCTCGGTGAAATCCCTATCCTCCCAAGGGCGGCAAATACTAAAGAATGCCTAGCGAACATTTTCTCTCGAATAAAAATTGTTTCTCATGGCGTGATCCATCAAACGCACACGTTTGTCACAAACACAAAGAAACACCCTGCACAAGAAATCAGGTTTAACCAAGCTTGGTACTGTCGCCTTTACAGCGTACGAATTGCAGATAAAAAAGAAAAACCATTAAACCTGCCCCGTCACGTGCAAAAGTAATATTTCTGAA
This sequence comes from Schistocerca gregaria, assembly GCF_023897955.1. Taxonomy (NCBI): domain Eukaryota; kingdom Metazoa; phylum Arthropoda; class Insecta; order Orthoptera; family Acrididae; genus Schistocerca; species Schistocerca gregaria. Next base: position 504,725,113 of record NC_064927.1, read on the forward strand.
AGATTCTATTCCACGCTTAAACGACACTGAAATCAACGGAATCGATGTCTCACTCATTGGTACTACGTAAAGTCTTTACGACTTCAATCACAATTATAACAGAGCGACCAGCAACTACAGATACCAACATGGTGGCCACTAGAGAATTATAAAAACCAATACCTGAGTAGCGGTAAAGGACTACTCGGAGAGTTGGAGAATAAAGGGCGCAGAATTCTGGTATCCAATTAAGAACGGTGTTCCAACAAAAACGTTTGCTGTGAAGTAGTAATACTCACAGAGACAATCCGTAAGAGACGGTCATATGATGACCTGACGGAAACTGGCTGACTAAAAACATATATTAGAAGTTTTCAATACAAAATAGAAATGCCACAGTTCACAACCACCAAGACGTCAAACATCAGAAACCAATTCCCACGATGTTTTCGACAGAGGTCTCTTTCGGAATAAAGAAGTGACGAACGGGATAAATCCAAAGGAACAAGCATAAAAAAGTCTACGTACCCTGTGGACTAACAATCGCAAACAAATCCTCTCAAAAAGACTAAAGAATTTAGGCGCGGAAGAAATAGAAGCAAATGCTGAGTCAACCCTATTAACGTGGACCGAGTTGTCCCAATGAAAAAACAATAGTAATAATGAACAAAAACATTCCATGAAGACTTTTTTTGTTGACTTGATCAGCTACGGCGTACCAAATATTTGCCACCGGCACTTGTTTTCATGGGCACCCATATTTACTACACCGACAAACTCGTTAAGATCATCTGACTGGTGTTTTTCACTGGCTCTTTCAACAGCCTCGAAAACGCCTGACCAACTTTCACTAACGCAAATGTGTCAATGGTACGATCGTCTCACTGTTTCGTATAATACAAAGCAACCACACTCTTGGGGAAAGCCTATCTTTGCAAGCTGGATTTTTAAAGGATTATATATAATCGCACGTTATCGCCATCTTTCTTATCGTGCTTTATCGTCTGCTTTATCGTCTGCTTTTCTCCACCAGTCGAAAAAATATCTTCCCAGTTACTATCGAAATATCGTATGACATGCTTTCAATTTCCCGCAATAAATCCTACGTTTTCAGTATTAACTTAGGCCTTTCAGATATGCCATTACGTGCAGGGGGCTGTGTACTGTACGTTGAACGAACAAGTAAATGAACCACTTAACTGCAAAGAACAACTCTGTCAATTGTTTAATCGTAGAATCTTCGCGTATCTTACAGGCACATACCTCTATGGGAGGCGTGGGGAACAGTAGCATTCAATAAAAAAAAAAAGGCAAATTTTTACTGAATATTTTGTCGCAGGCAAAAAGTAGTAGTCCATTGCTTTGCTCAGAAACTCTTTTTGGTCGTCATCGTGACATGAAACGCTTATTGTTGGAACAATTACACGAAGGTACAGAAATTAAAATAAAAAGAGATTATATTGAATGTTAGGTGTCCCAGAAGGTTCATTATCTGAATCCACCATAACTCAAGCTAGTGGTTTTTTATCTTTTGGTGAATGCTTCGTCGACCAGAAAGCAACACTACATCAGACTTTCCTACTTGTACCTACCAGTTGGTTTTCAACTGCAATACCATGTCCCGTATAAAAGAAGCGCCCCCCCCCCCTCCCCCCCAAAAAAAAACAACAACAATAGAACTCGAACTTCCAAGTGACTTACGATTTTGTGGCGACTGCCTAGGAGGGGAGAACCACAAAGCTCCCATAAATAATCAACGATACGTAAGATGCATTTTAACATAGCCACCGTTAAATCAATTCGTCGACCACCACTGAAACTAAATGCACAAAAACCAAACATGCACTGAGTTCTGCGTGGTCTTCGTTAGCTCGACGAGGATGAAGCGGTTTATGTATGGTGTAATGGATGTACACGAAATAGTACGTTTTCTATATACATATATTCAGAAATGGTCACAGCCACACATTCAGATTTGTAACTCTTGTGCAGCTCAGAAACATTGCCAACGCAAAGGTGAATGCCCGATCTCTACTGCATCGTGTCAAGCTCCCTTTTACCTCTACTCAAGATGCCAATACAGTTGGCGTTTAACGTGACGTAGTTTTACATTACATGCTTCACCAGATCGAGGAATTACAGGAAACAATTTTATGCACGTTGGAACACGTCGGAAAGGAGCTGTGATCCGTAAACACTTCTGAGAAAACATCTCGCAGAGAAATGAATATGGCTTCAAGGACCAATCGCCTGGTGACGATGTTCTCTCGATGTCAGCGTATTCGACTTATCTCGTTGAGGTCACATCAAGTTTTTACATGATAATACTACACACAAGTATATGGGTAACAATGTCTATTCTTGTTGAGGATAATCTATGCAAACATTTTTATGAGGTTGTATACATTACGCATGTTACTATTTGAATTAATTATATCTTAATGCACTGCACTGTTAAAGGAATGCACCCATCTGTTCCTAATTCACGACGGTCTGCGTAGAAAATTTGCACTGACCAACTCATTCTAAGAGCACATAGAAGTTTAACTATGGTTTGTGATTAGCGAAGATATTTGGTACTGCTGTAAAGATGGAGATGTACAAAATGGCTCACCGTTTTGGTCTTGTCATGGTATGACAACGGTACGAACGGAATACTGATAACCTACAGTTTAAAGCAAAAAACAAATAATTATCACAATGGGAGTGCACCGATTACAAAAAAAAGGTATAACAGATTCACTCTCAAGGTGATTCATGCATCAATCGTAAGTACTGACACTATTTCTGAGAAGGGAAGTATTCAATTGAGGCATTAAACAGTAATGCACTGAAAATCTCACTGTTCACATCTTTAGAAATGCACAAGTAATTTTGTATTATGATAGCTTTGAATGCAACAAATTTAGTTTTTGTCCACAGTTAGTTAATTTTCAATAAAATACTTTAATTTAAAGATAACGATTTTTAAAGTTGCGTTTTGAAAGTAAGTACATTGGAATTTAGTGTGTAGTGTTATATGAGATGTATCAGTATATAGTTGTGTACTTCTGCTTTAACGCTAACTTTATAGTTTATATTAACTATATAGTTAATTTCAGGCAGAAACCATTTGTGTTTGCATTTCGTCAAATTACAAATTCTTATTAAGCTTAACCTAAAGCACAACGTAACATAAGCAAGTGCTGTAAAGCCAATAAAAATTATAACAGTAATTACCCGTAGGCCGTTACAAAGCATTGTTATGGATCAAATACCTTCTGCGGAAAGGTTTTTATTTCGATAATGCGTAAGTCAAGTTATTTAAAGGTGATAATTTGGTAACAGTACAGGATGAATCGCATTTGTATTTTAAGAGTTATACGAAGAGAATACTGTGTAGATTTCGGAATGTGAAGCAGCTTTAGGTCAATATCATATGATATATTCAAAAGTTGGCTGAGTTGGAACACGTTAAGTGCATCACACCAAATTCTCACAATCCGCATTAATTTGGGTTGCTTAAACGCCACTTGAACGATAACACTTATTATTGAATATTAAGGCATTTTTCTTTCCCTGCGGAATGTTGACTGGAGAGTGGATTTTCATGCAGGGGATAAGAGTCGCATTAAACACGATAATCTGTCATCGAATAAACAGGCGGCCATTACAAGGTGGTGAACCGCCGGCTTAACAGCTGCTATCAGCTGGTCGCCGGGTAAACAAGTTGTCGCAAATAACAGTAGCGCTGGTCTAGAACTGTGTCGCAAGCGGTTGCCTGGCGTTATGCCAGGCCCACAACCAAACGCAGCCTATCGCCCTTCCCGGCAACTGAAGGACGTTCGCAAAGCAAATGTTCTGGAACATGCTTAATTCGTTATTTTGATGCGTGCTCAAGTTGCTACAACAATTGGCAAATTGTAATGATCACGTGGCAAGGAGTTTCGGTAGAAAATTTTCTGTAGTAGTTGCTATTTTGTCGTTTTCGCGAGTTGTTATGCCTCCGGAAAATGTTTTGGTACTGGGAAACGTTAGTCTTATGGCAGTCGGTTTATTTCGCCAGGAATTACAAGAGGAGACTGGATGTTATGTCGACTCCATCTAATGCCTCAAGAGAAAAGCTCACATATTTGGAGATCCAGAGCGACACTTCAAAGAACTGACTGACAATACTGTATGTCTGAATGTGGTTCCATGACTGCTTTGTGTAGTCTTGTAAAGTATATTGCCTTGTTTGCGTTCTGTAGACACGACGGCGGTCCAACTAGAAGATCTTGAAGGCAGGGCCGGCCGCTGTGACCGAGAGGTTCTAGGTGCTTCAGTCTGGAACCGCGCGAACGCTACGGTCGCAGGTTCGAATCCTACCTCGGGCATGGATGTGTGTAATGTCCTTAGGTTACTTAGGTTTAAGTAGTTCTACGTTCTAGGGGCCTGATGACCACAGATGTTAAGTCCCATAGTGTTCAGAGCAACTTTTTTTAAGACACGAATGTCAGACCAGTAAGCTTCAAATGTTTTGTGATTTCTGTGGACTAACTAAACTTGTGTAACCTTTTTGATTGCGCAAGAAAGAGTTTATAATTCAAAAATCTGACTAGCGTATGGGAAGTGGTGTATTGTGAAGGGTAGAAGACCAACTCAAAAACATTTTTGCTATCATGGATCTGCCACCACCTCTGAAGATTTGAGAAAGACACACAGTTCTGCTGAAAAGTGAGCCCTGGAGCAACGAAAGAGCCCAGAATAACAAGGAGAAATACGCAAAGGAAAAGGGAAGACGAACATGTAAACAAACATATATATACACAGGGAATGTATTGGCAACAACAAAGATCAGTCAGATGAAATATAAATTTGAATTAGTTTCCTGTCATGTTTGCTAGATGTCTGAATTTTTTGGGGGGATTTTTCAGGATACTATTTGGAGGAACGCTGACTAGAGACTGACATACTACCAACAGGAAGCAAAACCCATACTGATTAATTATAAAAAAGTAACAATTTTGGTTATCTAATGTAAACATTTCTAGAATAAAAAATTGTGACAAATGACTTGACTGCAGTCAATTTTTTTTATGTAGATATGTTGTTAAGGTCTATTTAAAGTTTCAAGGATCTAAGTAAGACAATGCATAGAGGCCAAACAAAACATGTAATTTACTAATTTTCACAAAAATGTAATAAAGTCAATATGAGAACTAATATGATTAATAGTATTTCAAAATATACTTCTATTGTCCTACAATTTTTATCCTACTAAGAATTCGTGTTTTTTAATTAGAGCTGAACTTTATGGAAATTTTTAATATTTTTTCAGGCGTTCATACGCAACTTACCTTCGCCGCTAGACTACGACGCCGGTTTAGAAATATTCGCTATTTCCAAGGCTCATAAGAAATTCTGAAATTCTTTTGTGCGGATTACTCGTATACGAAGGCCCACAAGGGTGAATTGCTGTAAGGTGTGACACCTGGGACCCGAACCTAGATCTCTGTTAGGTGATTCCCAAATGTCGATCTCATCCCTGGGGACCTTCCCTCGTTGCACCGCTTTTACTACACTTATAAAAAAGACATCCTCGGCAGAGGCAGCAAAGCAGTATATGCACACAAAACGAACTGTGATACATAAACCAAAAGTAAAATGAGCTGGTAATGTCAATCGTCCCCTTTCTCCGGACGTGGCTACCGCAGAAGAACCAAAGTGATGCCGTCGCTAATGCTGGATCCCTTTTGACCTGCAATTGGAAACAAGTGAATTTGTACTTTAATGGGTTTGTATCGGCAAGCCCCGACTCGAGTACCATGCTGTTTGCGAAACAGCTGATTTGAACAGACTTGCCAAGCTTCGTCGACAAGGCCTTTATCTATCCTAGAATGTAACACACGTGACTATCGTGTCCCATGTTACATAACTAGACACTTTAGGCGTCGAAACTAAAACGGTTTCCTATTTTTCCAAAGCCAGATACAAACATAACGACATACTGCACTAACGATGCTACATTATGTATCCCTTAAATTCTCCAGATCTGTTTTGTTGATTTTGCAGAAAGAGGTCTTTACAAACACCCTCTTTTTCATAGATGGTACGCAAAGAAGCAGTAGTCCTGTAGGTTTAAGGAGCAACCTTAGGGACGGAGCGAAGTGGCGCTGTGCTTAAGAAAGTGCACTTACTTTAGGGAGGAAGGCACTTCAACTTCCATTCTAGCCATCGACATTTTCGTTTTCTTGGTTTCCCTAATTCGCTTCAGGAAAATGCCGAAGCGATTCCTTCGAAAAGGACATGCCAATTTTCTTCCCCAACTCGAGTAAGCGCTTCGCCGACCTCGTTGTCAACGGGACGTTAAACATTTATCTGCCTTCATCCCCTCGGAAACCTTAGACAAATGATTCCAATGAAAACTGCCACGGTTTATTTAATGTATACTGACAGGTATCCTACGATCTTTGTCTGGAAAATTCCACAGAATGAAAGTGTATTTTCGATCGTGATCTTCTGTAACATAGGGAGTCACTATGCTGAGTTAAATCTATTCTAAAAACGAATAAATTCGGGCAATTACACAAGATCCATCCGAATTTTGTTCTAATAATAAATCCTTATCCTCGATTCTTGACAGATTCGAACTCCCATGTATGAAACGTCACATCTCCCAAACTACGTGTCGTACAATAACATAATTTTGCAGGTACATTTATGGGTATATGTAGACAATGCCTGGAAATTGTGAATGGAGTTAACTGTAAACTGTACTGCATGAAGAAAGAATATGTAGTAAGTGATAGGAATGTTTTCTTTATTCCTTTTGTGGGGCGTGCCAGCGAGGAAAAGTTTCGTTACGATTCGAAATTATGGGTGAAGTTTATTGGAAGTTGCAAAGTCCTCTCATTCTGGATGAATATAGTCTGAGTAATTTACGCGCGGTGAGTAACGCTCATTATACAAGTTATTGCGTTAAACTTATAACATACGATTATCGTCACACTAACCACCGCAGACACATGAAGGCGACATTTTGCAGCAGAAAATGTCACGGCAATTATTTCTTGATATGCGACCTACCGATCGTTGCTAGTAATGCTGCACTGACAATATGAGTGTACCTCTATGTGCAATGAAAGAGTGCAGTTTCTATTCAGCCATCCGCTTTTCGGTTTTCGGTTCACTGTATTGAGAACAATCTTCAGTGGCAAAGTACGTAGTCCCTATTGCTGACAGCAACTTGGTGATAAAGCACGGATGCATTCTGTATGCTGTACTGACAAGAGTATACTGTATGGGAAGACAGATGACCAGTTTCGACTGCAACAGTCCGGGACGACACGTATCACTGAAAACATTTCACAATAAATTGAGGCGAAATGCAATAGGCAGAGCACTGAAAGCGATTACTCAGTTGCACATAGAGAGACCTATCATTTACTAATACAGCGCTAATGGTGAATCCTGATATTATAACTGAACATTACAAGTCTCTTGTTATTTTTCACGAATTCAACTAATGCATTATCATAAAACACGAGTCGCTTGTCGGCAAAAAGAGAGTTTTCCCCCGTCTGAGAGAGCCAGAGGAATGGTGAGAGTGCTATGTGCCACTGTGCATGAGAGCAGCTCGCCCGCCGACGCACGCACCTGCTATCCGCGCACTGCCTGTAATCCGGTGTGGCTGGCCAGCCGGCTCGCAGTAACTGGGTCCCTGGACACCGGCCCACCACACTTTAGCTCGCCCAGGACGTTGCGTCACGCAGGCTATCGCCTCCGTCCCCACCACTCTACAAGGTGACTCGCCACATCCCTTTTTATTCCCTGAATGGGTCAACATATCGAAACGGGGTTTTCGGTAAACGACAGGAGGAGGAGTGGCACGTAATATCGTTAGACGGTTAGTACTATTACTCTTGTATTAACCACGATAATGGCGCAATTTTGATGTTTTTAAGTCCAGGAAGAAAAAATAAGAAAACTGACAGAATATAAAGGCGGCAAAAGACTTGGAAGATCAATTGAACGCACTGCTGAAAGTCTCGAAAATTTTTACTCCTGTATAAAGACAAGTTATTATGTAACGACGGTACCAAAAAATCTCTAAAAGTTCTTGACCCAATTTACTTCACATTTTTGCACCACACTAATGAACATGTGGACAGACACAGCCTATTTTATACTTTTTAACGGAAATAATTTGTAAATATATATATTTAATATCGAAATGGGAAACGTTGTTACCTAAAATATTTAGAAATTATTGACCTATTTACTTTAGATTTTTACACAATACATTAATGAATATTCAGACGGACATAGGCTATATATTTTAATATAACACTTGAATATGTACGTAATACATAGGGGAAAGGTCCAGGGGGGGGGGGAGAGAATAAGAAGATGGACAAAGAGAGGGGTGGACAGAGGGAAGGGGAAAAGGATGTAGGACTTTTAGCCAATTTCCAAACATATTAAGCAATTGCGAAGCGTTGCTCGGTTTGCTATGAAGTTATAAAATGGAAATCAACAAAAGCAAAGTAAGGGCAATGGAGTAGTCAAAATAACAACGGCGACGGCATGACAATTAGATTAACAATGAGATACTAAAAGTAGCGAGGGAGAAATTTTGCAAAAATGGTTCAAATGGCACTATGTGACTTAACATATGAGGTCATCAGTTCCCTAGAACTTAGAACTACGTAAACCCAACTACCCTAAGGACATAACACACATCCATGCCCGAGGCAGGATTCGAACCTGCGACCGTAGCAGTGTCGCGGTTACGGACTGAAGCGCCTAGAAGCACTCGTCCACCAAGGCCGGCAGGAATTTTGCAATTTGGGCATCAAAATCCCGTGAATAACCTTAATATTCGGACACTACGTGATTTTTACTTTGCTGCATCATAACTGTATTCTGAATAAAAGAAAAATATAACATATCCACGTATTACATGAAGGTAGATGTCTAGTAAACAATAGTATGAATGATGTTTACACAGCGTATACCACTTGTTAAATAATACGATTGAAACAAAGCAGTCTTCGACGGTCACGTTACTTCAATATGCGGACAGATGGCAGTGCCACACTTGTATTCACCGTTCACTCCGGGGTGAAGTCAGAAGGCAAGTGTGTGTTTACAAGCGCGGTCCACTGCCCAGACGGTATGATGCCACGCAAAGCTAATACTAGTTTTGAGATACGACAGCTTGTGATTTTTCACAACGCGAAATTTAAATCATACAAACAAATTGCTGACACGCTCAACACAAGAAAGAGTACTGCGGCAGATATCCTCAGACGATTCCAAAATGAGGATCATATCGACTCCATACCGCAAAAGGGCCAGTCATCGTAGATGGATACATGTGACAAGAGGCGGCTAATACGGAAAATAAAGAACGATCCTACACTCAGGGTACCCAAATTAGCAAGTGAGCTGACGATTCGCAGAGCATTGAATGAAAGTGGCTACAATGTAAGAGTGGCCAGGAAGAAACCATTTGTGAACGAACAGAATCTAAAGAAGAGATTGTACTTTGCCAGGGAGTTTGGTACGAAGGATGAAATTTGGTAGAACGACGTCATTTTTGCCGAAGAAAGTAAATTTAACGTTTTTGGGTCGGATGGACGAAGAGTGGTGAGGCGGAAGAAGAACGAAGAATTTACTGTCACAAATATTAAACCGACGGTAAGGAGTGTGTGTGTGTGTGTGTGTGTGTGTGTGTGTGTGTGTGTGTGTGTGTGTGTAGTCCTAAAGGACCAAACTGCTGAGGTCATCGGTCCCTAGCCTTGCACACTATTTAAACTAACTTACGCTACGAACAACACACATACCCATGCCCGAGGGAGGACTCGAACCTCCGGCGGGAGGGGCCGCGCAATCCGTGACACGGCGCCTCAAACCACGCGGCCACTCCGCGCGGCTAAGGCACGGAGGTGGCAGTGTTCTTGTGTGGGGCTGTATATCGATATCTGGACCGCGCGGATTGGTGTTCATCGACAGTATTATGGACAAATGTGTCTATTGAATATATTAAAGAACAAGTGTTGAAAGCATTGGGATATCACACACGTTCAAGTTTTACCAGGACAATGACCCGAAACATAAGGCTCGCGTTGTGCAGGAATATTTGTAGCACAATTGCCCCAAAGTCTTACAACCACCACATCAATCACCAGATCTCAACCCCATTGAGAATCAGTGGGGAGAACTGGAGCGACGTATTAGAAAAACACCAGCGTCGTCCACGGAAACTCTGAATCGTCGATTAAAAGAAGAATGGGCCAGTCTACATGCGGACTATTTAAAACAGATCATTCGCAGTATGCCGCAGCGTTTGAAAGAAGTGATAAAACAGAATGGCTACCCCACAAGATACTGAGACATTTAATGTTCCACAAAATCTTGTCTTGAAATAATTAGTTCTGCAAAGTGTTCGAATATTAATGCAACGTGTATATAGGACCGATTTGTATTTAAATAGTATTATAAAAGAACTTATGTGCGTTATCTTAATACAGTTTATACTATTATTTACAAGAAACATCACGGAATATAATATTTGGTTATATTTGTTTTGCTACGAATAAAGTTACGATGCTACTTGGTTAACATGTCATAGTGTCCGAATATTAAAGTGATTCACTGCAGCTGTCGATGGCCGATGTAGAGAGGCTATAAAAATTTTGGCAATGGCAAGAAGAGCCTGAAAAAGAGAAGCATGTAAACGTCTCATATAAATTTAAGTGTTACGAAATCTTTTATGGAGATATTCATCTGGAATGTTACCTTGCACGGAAGTGAAACGTGGAGCACAAAAAGAACAAACAACACGAGAAAAGAAGCTGTTGTGTAGAGCTACAGAAGACAACTTTTTTTTATTTCGTTCTAAGGCCGCTTCCACCTCAAAACGACACGCCAGCTGAAGTCCGAAGAACGGGCCAGAGCGTGTTCCAGTGCGACACCAGACGCAGCGCTTGCACCGTACATGAAACGCCCCGTATTTTTCACTGCTTGAGCTACCAGTGTTCAGTACGACTACTTGAGCTACCAGTGTTTAGTACACAGCGCATTCCGAACAAGTTGTTTCAGAATCACGTCCTCCGGAAATTTGTCGCCTTCCTCGGCCGGGAGGACGCGAACATGCCATTTCTTGTCAATAACTTGACGAGAACTCGATAGGGGTAGAGTTGTATTTTCTTTAGACAGCTTAATATTAAGCTACGGAAGTAACCATTACGTATAATTAGCATGCATTTCAATGTGTTTTTTTATACAGAGCTGGACTTAGAATTGGCGTAAGTCAGCAGACAAACCATCCGATGAAGAATTACAAGGCATGGAAAGAATTTCGCATCACCACAGTGTTACATGAGTCACTATTAAGACCTGTTAATCGCACATTCGTTCGAGTTGCTGTTGTGTTGTGTTTGAGAGAGAGAGAGAGAGAGAGAGACAGAGAGAGAGAGAGAGAGAGAGAGAGAGAGAGAGAGAGCGTAGCTGGTTGAGTAAGTAAACGCTAAACAAACGATATGCGGGTCCTACGAAATATAGAATCAGCGGAATCATTGTCGCATATTGGGGCTTTAATAAAAGTGTCTCCTCTACCAAATTCGGACATAATGCTCGACGCTTCTCTTCAATGACCTGGCACAACGTAGTATCTCTGAATCAAGGGCAACAACAAAAATCACTTCAATGCATCGCACGTTTGCGACAAGGGAAAGGGGGCTGCATTCTGCGTGTGGGCCTTCAGGAGTCAATGTCTGCGTCCCTCTGCCACGAATGAAAAGATGTGAAGGCAGTGCCGCTGTAGTTGAGCATTGGGGTAGTAATTAACTTTTGTTCCTGACGCCGAGCTTCTGACTGGTTCTTCTCGGAAACGGCCACGTCGGCAGACGAGATTTAGATTGGTACAAAATGGAAGGGGGAGGAAGAAGCATATAGAACACGGGGCTTCCATCTCCCTCACCTTCCTCCGCCCCCTTCAGTTGTTTCCAGTATGTCGCCCTTGGTGTAAGTTCTTCTTCTACTTGCGCTGGAAATAGCTCTTTATCCACTAAACATTGCTTGCTCTGTGGATTAGGTAAAATGTGTGTGTTTCTTAACTTGTGCTGGTGCTGTATCTATCGTAATCCAATACTACCAGAATTCTGATACCATCAGACAATCAGTCCATCAATCTTCTTAACATGTTTTTTCACGCTGATAAGATCCAGTCGTCGACAGCGTTCATCATTGGCGACGCCAACACATCTGTCCTTTGAGCGTATGTTTTCATTATCATGATGTGTCACGACGCATTTCCTCATACTTTAGGACCAACCGTAGATATTTTTACCCCGAATATAAAGGCTGCATTGAGTCTTCAAATCGAATTCTCGGCATCGATTGGAGGGAGCTATTTATGGTCATACAGCTCTAGCAGCATGTGAACAGAAACAATTGCTTGCGTATTTTAACATCATTAAGAGGGCTGACCGCAATGGTTTGAATCAGAAAGTATACAACACAAGCCTCCCTAGCTACAAAATCTAATGTATCACTTTCCTAAATACCTATGTACGCGCAGTACGTGCTACGTAACAGAATGGCACTAATTTCCGCGGTCTCTGCGATGGGAAATGAAGGTGGAGATAGTCCTGAACAGTCCTGTTTCCTGGACACTTTAGCTGAACGAGTTAACAAACAAATCGATTGCTAAATTTAAACTTACTATCACAACACATCTGATGGAATGCTCACAAGAAAACAATTACTTTTCTATTGATTACAGTGTATTTATTCGGTACAATAGACTTAAACACCCAGAGGAAATGGAACATTCGAGAAAAGAATGGACATACTAGGTTTATGTTAATCAGTACTAAACTTCAGAGAGCTACAGTTCTTAATTGAAAACATAGCCACACACACAACACACACACACACACACACACACACACACACACACACACACACACACACACACACGTTTAGAAACGCGTTCGGACAATACCTGTTTATCGCCGTAAATCACCTATGTCTCTTAAAACGGCGAAGTCTAGACCTCAGCGTTACACACTTCCATTACCCTGTCTACTTTGTACATACGCTAGCCGCCAGATGACCTACAAAGGTAGCCGATGCTTGATGAATATTTATTGTACTGTGGAGATTGGGTGTCGACCATGGCCTGGAATTAGGCGAAAGTGGAACATACAAAGCTGTACAGTGGACACATTGAACGTGCGATATATTTATTTCAATTACGAGATAAGACGCTGTCATGTTTTGGAATAAGGGCGAATGTGGAACAGACAAAGTTGTACATCTTGAACAACGCGAGGAATCGCCGGTACTTAACGGCGATTCGCTGTTCTTCACTCAGATGAGAAGCACAAACACGTGCATTCTGAAATCACTTGTGACCCGTTTAGTCCCTTACGTTAAAAGCACTGCAAATTTTTTAACGTAACTGAAAGATATTATTTTGGTTTAAGCATTTCAGAGTACGGTAGCATCTTTGTAAAGGATAACTACCATCAGTTTATCCATGGCCCAAAATAGGAAAACAAAGGATTTATGATTTACTTTAATTACATTTCTGCAGCTGCCATACCCAATATGTATTGACAGCAAATGCACACTTACGTGCAATGCTTACATTTAACAAATCTGTTACCGTATTAATAGCTTCCCGAAGTGCACCTAACAAAGGTCGCTACGTCAAACGTACATTCACCATTCTCCACTATGGGAAGTATAGTAATCAACTAGAACCTGATGTTCTTTTTGGAACAACCAATAATTTTAAGAAGCATATTTCGAATTGGACAAGATGCCAGACGTGATTCATCAGCGTGTATTACATTCACATACAAGGTATTCCAAACCCTAAGTTCAAATTTATACAAGTGCAGAAGAAACTAACGGCGGCAGATGAATACTTCGAGCGGTAAGATGTCTTGAACAGTTGCGAAGCACGTGGTTGTGTTGTCCATGAGGCTTCATTTACGCCTGATGGTGATTTCAAATCCCATGATTTCTGGACCGATGAAAATCCATATACGATGTGTTGCCATAGTTACTGGAGACTTTACCTCCTGCTATTCGCTAAAGGCTGTTTGTCCAGCAAGCCTTTCGAATGCAGCCCGCGAAATGAAATATAACTTCCATTCTCAGACTAATACTTTGCATTTGAATATAGCTCTAGCGGTCCTTTTGGACCACGACATTTGTCGTAATACAGTAAAAAATTGCTGAAAATGACCATCTTCACACGGAGTTCGTTACATAGGATTATGGTGAATTTATGTTAAGATTCTAATAAGCTCTTGGTAAGGTTCTCGTTAGCTCCTGGTATAGCCTTACTGTTAATACTTTTTTTTCCCTACGGAGTTACCTGAGACCACTGGTGTACGAAATCCCAGTAACTGAGCTATCCTAGCCGACTGCCTCATTGTACAACAGACAAGGGATATTTGAGTGTGTGCTACATAACTTTATGAGTTCGTTTAGTCCAGCTGTCGTCACTTTGAACTGTTCCTATGACTTTCAATTTTCGCTACAAGGTAAATCTGCGTACGACATTAGAAAGATACTACATATTCATATCCGGCCATTGGTACCTCATGTCAAAAGTATTCAGTTTCGGATCCTGTGTGTGCGCCTGACACACTCTGTAGAGAGGAGGAGTGTTAGCAAACGTTGCGTATCGTGAGAACAAGAACGTTGTCTCAGCGACGCTGTGTGCTATAGAGGCACACAGCTGTTTGGCTGGGATGTTAGCTTCTCTGGCAGAAGCCCAGCAAAGTCGAGACGGTGCTGTGACCTCCAGCAGCTGTGTCAATGTCAAACGCTCACGCCTCTCTGATAACTATGTGAAGGGACTAAGCTGTTGCTAACTCTATGGAGAGCACAGACTTCCACTTTTATAAACGCAGAACCACAATTGTTTTGTCAGTCACTTTTTATCTTATCTCTCAATTACGACACTTTTATATCATTTGTGATTGGAACACCCGTCTTGGATCGAACTCTAGTTTGGTGTCTTGTATCTGTCACTCCTAATTGATGGAGAACCCCCTGAGCGACACCATTCAGAAAAATACTACAACAGCAACTCTCCCGCCATCCTAAATAATTCCTATTTTTCCAGCATCGCCCCAGAAATAAAAAACGATATATTACTGAATTTATCCGTAGTTATATTCTGTTTGACGAACCGTGGTGAATATACCCAACGATACAATGACATTATCACGAACCTGCCTGGCTGATTAAAACTGTGTGCCGTACCGGGATTCAAACTTGAAACATTATCTTTCGCGGGTAACGTTCTTACTGAATGAGCAATCTACGCACGTGTCACGAGCTGTCCTCAAACCTTCAAGTCTGCCAGCATTATTCTCCCACTCTCCAAACCTCACAGCAGCTCTCTGGAATGACTTACGGGACTATCACTACTGGAAGGATAGATACCGAAAAAAAGGCACTGTCGCATCCTAGGACTTGTTTCCAGAACACATTTTTCATCTCGCTCCGGAATGTGCGCTGTTTTGAACCTTCACGGCAGTCTGAAGCTGTGTACCAGACCGGGACATAAATATGGAATCTTCAGCTTCGTGGGCAGTGCTCCTTTTGGAGAAACATGGAGGGAGGAATAGTAATAGTCTTGTTGAAAATGCTATTTCTGCATTCGCCCGAAGACATTTATTATTTTCGGTGGCTGCCCTAATCAGGAGGTTCGGGAATGGATTTCATTCCACGCGAAACGTTGAAATTAGCTGATTAAGAAGCTCAGTAACTAATTTCTTACCATTCATATTCTCATCAATTCCATTTGTTGTACAGTACTTAATCTACTCCATTTTTCCGAAATTAATGGCGAGTCCATCTGGAGAATAACTTAGTAATTCTTAGTAAAAAGAAAATTCTTAGTAAAAAGACATTAACAACTTCCAAGCAGATTAATTATGACGCCTGTCATCTGCGAAACATGCCAACTCTTCCTCACGCATGTTAAAAAGCAGAGTAATAATAAAAAATACGAGTGGTACCAAAACTGAACCCTGCGGGACTCCATTCGCGATTTCATCCCAGTCGTTAGCTTTTTGATAAGAATCTCCCAAAGAGCCATACAAGCAATCATTTTTCCTTTGCTGCACCTGTCAATTTCGCGGAAATAACAGACAGCGAAAAATTCTAAGGACACTAAAATTAAATACAAGAGAAGCTTCTGCGGTATCGAAAACCCCTTACCAATGTAACACCACACCCCGTAGAGAAAAATTGTAAAATCTCTAGGTCGAGAAAGATCTCCTTCCAGAAAAACAAATCTGCAAATGTATTACTGAAAGTTCTTTAAAAGAGAGAGTGTGATTAGTTCAAGCACAGATTCTTACAAATGTGGCAGCAGTATAAAAGAATCGCCCTCTTATTTAGTCTTCATCTTCCCGCTTTCAACTCGTGGCTTCATTTGCAGTAGCGATATTCAACTGTTGCCGATCTTTTCAAGTGGTAGTAGCTGTTGCATACTTTATCCTTCTCCAGTGTGTTTCTGCCTGGACCTTCCTGTGCCATTCTTTCCCTCCATTCAATCTTTGAATATTATTTGCACCATTATTTCAACCCTTAAAATGTCAAGTTTGTCGCCTCACTCTTACTGGTTCCATACCAATAAGAACAACATTGTCTCTTCAACTTCTACAGTTCACCATAGAAAAGATATAAAATAAACTCGCAATTACTGTCGGCGCAGGCTTAAGAGAAAACTGACGGCTATTGTTTCGCAACGACAAATACACTCTCAGGTCTATTAATAAAAGCGTACGGCAATGCTCCAAGCGCTGCACACAGAAACCATGCCAGGTACTGTATATGTATTTTTCCCATCACAATACGTGTATGCTTTTTAGAACTTTACAGATCAATTTACATATTCTTATTCTATTCCAACAGTGTTCTAATGACATTCATCAATGGGATCACGTATATTGTGGAAGGAAGTAATTTGCAAAAAAATTTAACTGAGAACGATACAATTAAACGCAAACAAAAAAATTTAAAAATACATTTCGTCGAAAAGTAGCAGCTTTAATATAATACGAACTGTAAGACGCATCTCTCTGTAATTTAGTCCGCTGGGTATAGAATTCCATGGTAAGTCAGTTTCTCTTTTCTGGAAATAACGTTAATGTTAGCCAAGTAATACTTTGTGTACTATTAAACAATCAATATACTAAATACACAATCAATAGAATTCTCCGTTATTGATATATTGAACATTACTGCACAAACCAGTATGTGCCACTAGTGTTTTTTTCATCGACCCAAAAAACTACATGCAGAATTGGATTGCATTGTTTTAATGACTTCTTTATTTATCCCTAAAAGAGTATGTAGTGATCTGTGTGTTAGAAACTTTGAGGAAAGCCATCTCATTGACACAGACAGACCGTCAACGCATTATATAAAAACGTTTTGGTCCTAAAATGGGAAGTTTATGTCAGCACGCAGACAGATCTGCGAATTACAAATCAGATAAAAATGTACCCATAAGTATATCGCAAAGCAACGGTGGTACAGAGGTACGCGGAAGTTCTAGCTCTTGAAGAGCACGTGATGTTTCTTTAATTGCAAGCGAAGTGAAGATAGAGATGGTAACTATGTCGCCGACGACGAGTTAATTACAGGCGGAGCACAACCCTGGATGGGGTAAGAAACGGGCCGTGTTGTTTTCAAAGGAACCACCCCGGCATTTGTCAGCCAGTACTTGCACCATTTGCGTGACATATTTTCTCTGCTTGGCTATAAATTTTAGTAGAAGTTTGATTACCATGATCGACAGTCGTCGGGAAAAAAAAACCACCTACACTGGATTGTCAGATTAACAGATATTTATCAGCTCTCTCTTTACTGAATAAATGGGATTAAACAAACAGTTGTATGACTGTGAGTGTCCAAATATCAACAATTTTCTTGAAATGGGGACCGTAGTACTTTCTAGAAAACTAAAAAAATAAATATTCAGAGCTTTTCTTTCCAAGTTATCCAGAACGAAAGTCATAGAGTTTACTATATATTACAATCACATTTGCGATGTAATACTGGTGATTACTGGTTTCCGCTGTTGGGAAGCTATCTTCAGATTTTTTCGGCTAGGTTGAAAAGTAACATGATACTTTGACTTCGTTTTACAATAAAACTCAAGTGATTTGTGAAACTGCCTTTACAGAGTGCGCACTTTTTTTCTCTGGATCTCTTTGGTCTCGTCTGCTAACCAGGGTCGTCAGAGATTAACACTGTCCACCGCGTGTCTGCGATCCTAACACTATGCTACATCTGTACGAAACAGAGCAAGGTGGCACCAAGGTTAAATACTGCACTCCAATTCCATAGGAAGGCAGTTCAAAATCGTCTGATTCCCCAAAATTGTTATGCCTAGATGGTTACTTTTAAAAGATTGGTTCAAATGGCTCTGAGCACTATGGGACTTAACATCTGTGGTCATCAGTCCCCTAGAACTTAGAACTACTTAAACCCAAGTAACCTAAGGACATCACACACACCCATGCCCGAGGCAGGATTCGAACCTGCAACCGTAGCGGTCACGTGGTTCCAGACTGAAGCGCCTAGAACCGCACGGCCACACTGGCCGGCCCTTTGAAAAGACACAGCCGATTTCTTTCCTTATTCTGCCCAACTCGGAGCTTTGCTACATCCATAATGATCGACATCGACGTGATGTCCTTCCTTCCGCATGTACTAAGCAAGATAATACCACTTACATGTCCAACAGGACACAAAGTGTGGAAAATCCACGGTAAACTTTCGATATCGCCGAAATGGATAATTTTTCCGGGAAAAGACATACGGATGTTTAGCGACGGAGGAATATATCGTATTTCACGGTCGCACTGCCCTCCCAAGTCTGCCTTAATCGGCGGCTGGGGGCGCAGCATAATCCGCTAAACACCAAAATAGCTGGGACCTCTAAATACATCGCGAGCCGTGCCAGCAATAGAGGGGTCACGCGAGGGTAAAGCTTTCTATCCGCCAAGGTCGAGAGAACATGCAAATGTATCGCTTTCATTTACAATCAAAGTAGCAAAGTAACATGGCAGGTAGCTATACTTCACAAAAAAAACAGCAAATAAACTCGTAAATAAACACGCCCTGATAAACTCTAATCGCGGAAAAATTATCTAGTAAGCGCTATCTTCACACGCTCTCCTGATAAATATTTCATTTGCGCAAGAACAAACGTAACGCACGGTGAATGAAAGAACTACATGGTCAAGTGATTCAAGAGATGAAATATGAATGCAAGGTACCAAAAATAAGCCTTCCCAGAACTGAACTGCAAGGCGAAATAACGAAGTGTTATTTTATTCGGGGTTTCTGGCAGGACTACTAACAATCTCCTTGCGCCACCTATGAACCTAAATAGCGATTGTTGTTTGCTGTATTCTGGATTAACAGTAGGGAGGTGCATATTCTTAAACGACCGCGCAGCAATTATTTGCGTTTTCCTAGATTTCTTCGAGTCAGTTAGTTGACGCAAAAGTACTCTCCCAAACGTTGCATTTTGTACACTATGGTCAGAAATAGTCTGAAAAGCTTATAACTGTGCTGAAGGATAGGTAGTGCTGCACAAAAATTGGCAACAGAAAGAGTCGATATGTTGCACCTTTTCCGAGTTAGTAATCATTTAAATTTGCCCAATCGGGTCGTTGTGCGAGCAAATCCAAGTGGCCCGACGGAGATGATGTGCCCACCGTGTACTTCGTTTGGTTCGCTAAACCCAAACAAGAGCGCGATACAAGAATTCGGCATAGGGCGGTGGTAAGAATCCGACCCGAGCCAGAGGCTAAGCAGTCTCGTGCGCTAACACTTACGGTGTGAAAACAGTTGACAATGTATCTGGCAAGCCGCTTCAATCTGCACGCAACGGCCTGACACGCTAACTTCAATGCTAATTAACTCGGAAACGGTGCAATTTATCTAATTTTCTTCTTAACAGTTTTCAGCACAACCTACCATGCAACACATTGGCAAACTTTCCAGACTCTTTTTGACCACCCTGTATATGACGTTTATGGATTTACAACTCATGGAAATACGGCCTTCCACTGCTTTCCTAGATAAATGCTCCATCAATGACACAGTTATCACACCGTGGAACCAATTTTAGTTGTTCCCAAGCAGTACAAACGTTACATCTGTGATGACAATCACTGCGCGTTAAGCTGTTTGCGAAGTGTCTGAAAATTGGCGTAAAAGTGTCATTATCAAATGTCAATTCCGGAACAACAATTCTGTCACTTCATCCCGGTGGTCTGTCAATTCCTTCATTGTGATCCTACTATAATCCTGAAAATGCGTATTAATCTACGAATAATTTTCTTATTCACTGCCATGTTACAGCAATGTTTATTTTACAATCCTTCCAGAACAGCCCTTAGGGACTGAACATCTCACTGGAAGACAGTTGGAGAAAGTGTACTGACCTAAAATGGGACTGCGTCGAAAGTAGTTAGGTTGTTTACTCAAAAAACAGTTAATCAGGACACGATGTAGATGTGAACAGGCAGACGGATATGAAAGTAACGGTCATTCGAAGCTGGAAAGTCTAGCAAACGTGGGCTCCAAAATGCATACACTAAGAACTATGAAAACTTATTAAGTAGAAGCCGGCCCATGGTGGCCGAGCTGTTCTAGGTGCTTCAGTCTGGAACCGCGCGACCGCTACGGTCGCAGGTTCGAATACTGCCTCGGGCATGGATGTGTATGATGTCCTTAGGTTAGTTGGGTTTAAGTAGTTCTAAGTTCTCGGGGACTGATGAGCTCCGAAGTTAAGTCCCATGGCGCTCAGAGCCATTTGAACCATAAGGCGCTGGGGACGGGAAAAGGCCGTTCGGATGGCAAACTCCAGGTATACCAAGTTGTCAGTAGTGGAGCAATCCAGGGGAAAACCGCCATGTACCGGAGACTGCTTTCTCGTCAATGTGACGGGAATTCTCCATCACCCCAGATGCGGCTGAAGATGGCAAGGAGACGAATTTTAGTGATGAGTAATCGGTCGGCGATCTAAAGATTTGAACCCAAGTCAACCGAATACTGTGAGACGGAAAATACGGCAATGCAAGGTTTCCTCTTACTTCACATTCAACTGGATATTGTGATGGGAAATTAAGAGCTCTAAAATTAAGATCAAGGTCCGGAGTCTCTGTTATCCGACTTCAAGGTAGGAAACTGCCGGAGAGCCTGCTGAGCCAATACATTGGTGATTTAGAAGCAGTTCGGGCTGATCTTGACTTAGACACTGACAATGGTCGCTGGTTCCACCAGTGTTTGGTTCTACAACCACATGAACCACCAACTACAATACTATGGTGAGATCGTGCCACAGTTGCAACGAGGTGCAGGGAAATTAGTTATTCTTCGTAGCCATATTTCAAGCTTCACTTTAAAGTCTTGCTTTTTGTTAGTAATGAACAGTTTGCTTTCAACTTTGCCCACAGGTGTGGCTTTTCCTTTCTGTAGTATGAGTAACTTCCATTAATCTTACGACAATCACTAGGCATACTATTACTGTAAGTAACTTTCTTTTAAGATTATAAGCATCCCCCCCCCCCCCCTCCTGCCGGCCGTGGTGGCCGTGCGGTTCTAGACACTTCAGTCCGGAACCGCGTGACTGCTACGGTCGCAGGTTCGAATCCTGCCTCGGGCATAGATGTGTGTGATGTCCTTAGGTTAGTTAAGTTTAAGTAGTTCTACGTTCCAGGGTACTGATGACCACAGCTGTTAAGTCCCATAGTGCTCAGAGCCATTTGAACCCCCCCCCCCCCTCCTCCTCCCAGACCATGTCAGATATGGCAAGGATATTAAACTTGCCACAGGTTTCCGTTAAATTGTTTGTCTATGGTTTTATCTAGTTATTGCTGTCTCAGGTTACAATTGTTTAATATTCAGTTTATTGTGATAAATCAAAGTCATTATGACTTGTTTCATTTAATGGTCATAAGGTCCTCCATCACAATTTTTGGAAGCTAAATTTGCATATGTTTCATTGACGCCTACCACAATTCATGTCATTAATATGGAGCGTCAGTCCGCTTTTGAGTAGAGAGAAGAATTAAATAGAGAAAGCCCATCGACAAAGCATAGACAGCTAGGACATGTGCTCCAGCCTTCAATGTTCAGGATGTCCTCAAACGCATGCAATTATTTAGAGTGGATGTGGCTCATTTCTGGGTTAAAAGTGCCTCTAACTGTTTGTTAGCGCAGTATTATTACATTAATTCCAAATGTACGGTTTATTTTTAGATTTTAATATTCAAGAATATGTAATCAGGA
Source organism: Schistocerca gregaria (assembly GCF_023897955.1). Classification (NCBI taxonomy): domain Eukaryota; kingdom Metazoa; phylum Arthropoda; class Insecta; order Orthoptera; family Acrididae; genus Schistocerca; species Schistocerca gregaria. The sequence continues at coordinate 504,747,409 of NC_064927.1, forward strand.
GGAAGTATTCAACAACAGGCAAAAAAACTCTAAATTATAAACAAAAAGGCGAGTCCACCATATCTACTAAATATGAGTATCTCATTGAGGATTACAGAATATGAAATTTTACATAATACGCTATTATCAAAAATCAAGTCGTATACCGAAGAATATATTCTATAATGCACAAGCAGGTTACCGACGAGAGAGACATTCTTTGGCTCACATATTTACACTAATAATGTGTAAGAAAAAATATCAAGAAATATAATTTCTGATGGTGACTTCAAAAAACCTTTACGAACGTTAATACAAATTATTTTCTGAATCACGCAAAAAGTTATAAATGTAACCGAAATATGTATAGAATTTACCGCTTTCGCAGTGTGTTTTAAAAAGCTCATTACATATGGGGTTACTATGCACCCAGGGGTTAAAGACGTTTTCACCAGTTCTCTCCATCCTGGTACCAGAACGAGTGATGTGACACATTAAACATCTGAGGGAATAAATTTAAAGACGTAAAATCCTGTATAGGCTTATCCTGACGATGTAGTTCCTTTAGGATACAATTAAAGGAAATTTACAATTCACACACAGCAGTTAACTGAAGTCTTCAAATGCACTGATTTACAATTAAAGAGTAATAAAATAAAATATTATGTGCTCACCTGTACCCTTAAATATAACAACTTGCAAATTCAGAGGAAAAGATTTGAACTAGAAAATGAATCTAAAATCTGGTAAACTTCAGTACAGCAAATAAAGGAAAATGTTAAAATTAGAATTGGAAACTCAAAAGGTATCACAATGAATGCCTTTCGACAGCCTACCACAGTCCTGATGACGAAGCTGTTTCGAAATGTGTATTGGTAAAATAAAAACGCTATTGAGAAGACTGTAGGACGACTTTATTCTTAGGTTTTTCCTGTCAAATTTCTTGAAGAGCAAAAATACCTCTGGTAAAACAAAAGTATACATCGACAAGTCACTTGTACAACAAGTTCTACCATATGCATGTGAAACCAAGATTGCAACGAGACAGCCCTCTGAACATCTGGAAGGAAAATATTACGTAAGCTTCTGTGGAGAGTCAGTGGAGAATAGTGACTTCGCGAAAACTCTACCTGACGTATTTAGAGAAACTAACGTTGCAAAAATAAAAGGTAAAAGGAATAAGTGAATAGGTGATGTAATGATATCAGAATAAGAAAGATGCAGCAAGATTGTGGTGGAAGAATTCCCAGACAGAAGAAAGGCACCAGGATGGCTGAGACTGCGGTTTAAGACGATGTGTAAAAGGTCAATATTTTTGCAAAATAGTAATTAGGAAGAACATTGTAAAAGATATAGTTAAGTCTGCAGAAAAATGCTCACGTAACTGATGGCTTGTAACTGCTTTGTATCGTAATAACGGCAGCAATGAACCTTCTGACTTTATTGACAACAACAACAGTAATAATAACAATCTGATCGATTATTAAGTAGAAACTAATGATAAAAAAACTGAATTATGCTTAGAGAAAGTTGCTTAAAGAAGTTACTTGTTGCCTCACTTCTAACTTAACCTATATAAAGGTTAAGTAAAATGTCTTAGGCGAGAAAATGTCCGGTACACGCGATGCGTTTAACAATTTATAGTCAGTTAGAAAACGAATGTTTTGAGTATTGGTAGGCCGAATGTGCATTCTAACGTATGTAGGAAGTATCGAAAGGCTACATTACGTCTTAGTTTGAGTTCGTTCAAAACAATACTGTAGACACGTAAGTCTTGACATAAGTATAACGCTCGAGTACATCTTACCGCCTTGAAGACGATAGCTCAGCGACGGCGTCACTGATCTGATGACGTGAACTTCAGAGAAATCAGCACTGATAAGTCGTGTTACACTGACTGCAAAAACAGCGACTGGCGAAATCCTTCTGCTAGATGGTGAGTTGCGTCACCGACTACAGAGATAACGCAGAAGCCTTCGGGAAGACCTCGGGTTCGTGAGTGATACCACAGGACCTCGGGTTCGTGAGTGATACCACAGATTAGGTCATAAGGGTCTAACAGCTAGAATTCGCCATTATTGGAACGATACATTTTACCACTATCACTGACAATATTTGTGGACTATACCTTAAAAATTGGCCAAGTTCGAGCGTGACTCGTGCTCTCTGGATTCCGTGCAGACTTAATTATGTATATAGAGAGTTCATTTGTAACGGTAATCGAGAATCTCCGTGATTTTTGCCTGTCGTCGATATCGACTGATTCTGATGAGTGAGTCTGCGAATATCAAAACACGTGACAAATAGTCGTATCATTTGATTGCATTGACGTAGGAACTTGTTTCCCCAACTTGATATGTCTACCTGTTCCTAAGAAAAAGTGGTCTTAACAGACAGACAGAGTGTCGGACGACACGTGACAAATTTTGTGTGTGATAATTACAAATTAACAATTTTTGTATTTTTCCCTTCACTTGCACTTTGAAAACTCGCTTCTTGCAAATGATTCTATGTAAAAGGGACGTACCCTATAGGTTCCGATGAGTTTGCGAGTAACAAAATGAGAGATAAATGGCCGTATCTTTTGATTACGTTGACTTACGAGGTGTTCGAGGAAAGTACAGGCGGAATATACATTTCGAACAACAATACTGTCCCCTTCAGAGCGGTTCCCTTCGGCAGCTATACACCAGCGGAGTAGCTGTTTCGTCTTGATAGCAGCGCTGGAAGGCTTTAACTGGTAGCGCCTTTAACATGTCGGTCACATGAATTGTAATGTCCTCCAGAGATCCAATATACCGTCCTTTTAAGACTTTTTCAGTTTCGGGAAAAGAAAAAAGTCACAGGGAGCCAGATCAGATGAATGGGCAGGTGGAGAAGAATATGATTGCCTTTTCAGGACAAAAATTTCATGACGACCGTCTGATATGGAGTGTTGTCATGATGCTGAATCCACTTGACTGCAATATCTGGTCTCAGTCGACTCAACTTTTCCTGAGCCTTTCAAGGACATCTTTGTAAAACACATGGTTTGTATTGTTAAACGTCAGTCCAATCTCACAAGAGCACACCCTATCGACGTTTTCATCGGTTTTTGAAGTTGAAATGTCTCCCTGAACGAGGTTCTTCTTCACCGTGTTCTCGGTCTTCGAAATATGATTTATGCTCTTGATAATGAACTGCCTGTTTCGAAAATCACACTAGCGAATTCCCAAGTTTAGCAAAAAAATTCATGGTATAACGTTGCTCTAAATACCGCCGTTCCATTTTCATAACACACAACACAAACGCAACTTCGCTGATGTCGTTCTCAAAAATCGCGTGATGGCTGAACGGAGCTGAAACTCGGACTGAGCGTATGAAAGGGATGAACGCACGGGTCTACAGAAGTAGAACAAAACAGCGTTGCCAGATCGCTGGCAGTGTTGTCACTGTCATTACATTTCTCACACACCACGTAGAAGCTTACATTTTCTTACAGCGCCAAGCGACTGCAGACCTTAGCATGTGACACAAATTTCAGTTTGATAAGTCTAGCCGTTCCTGAAAAAAAGGGGCCTTCACAGACAGACAACAAAGTGATGCAGCAAGGGTTCGGTTTTAGCCGACTGAGGTACGGAACCGTAAAAATGAGGAAAATGGCGAAGCGCGAGCGTTGGGTAGGTGGGGAAGGGACGTATGAAGTGGCGTGTGTTTGCGCCGAAGTGGGAGGCGCTCTTCTTCTCTCTCTCTCTCTCTCTCTCTCTCTCTCTCTCTCTCTCTCTCTCTCTCTCTCAAGCGTACGCCCTTGTGTGTGAAATTTCTGGGTACAGGGGAGTGTGAAGGAAATTTTACACCCATGTAATTTTTGTCTACCGAGTATCCGCCGCCCCCACACACACTTTAGAATCGCACCTTGACGAATAGTGAAGGAAGGGGCGTAGAGAGAGGGCAATAGGGGATTCACTTTCTGGATTTAGTACATAAACGAAGATCATTCCCAATCGTTTTACACAAAGGTATGAAGTAATACAATCACTTGAACTGAGATAAAGAGGAAAGGAAGCAGCAGAGAAACATCACGCCATTGTAGTAAACAGTGCAGCTGGCTTATCAAATAAATTGTTTACAAACATGGTCGAAGACGTTACTTTCGCTTAAGACCCACAGATTATTATCCCAATGAAACTACATTAACGAGGATCTCAAAAGTTTCTTAGACGGGAAGTAATGTTAGTGGATAATTAATTGAACGGCGGATGATGTGTTACTTTTGATTCACAACATACTTAACGAGTACTTACGAGAGCAAAGGAAGACAATTATTGTGCAATAATGTAAAGAACTAGTTTTCGAATGATCAGCGGCCCCTAAAATCTATTAACCAAGTGTTTCGTGGTAAGAATAACGGTAGACATAGTGCAGTTTTCTTCTGCCTTTACCTTCGTCTGTACTGAAGAGAACGCACCACTGAAAAAGATCTGTTCCGCAAGAGTGCCTCTTCGAAGCAAATTGCAAAGATTTTCCCAGCACAGACGTACAATGCTGATTATGGGGAGAGAACTGTGACGTGGCGTCTGTTACTGCTTTCGCACTCATTGGGATCTCACGTTCTTCAGATAACATTTTAGTGAAAGGTCATACCAGATTTCGCACGCTATAATTCACTCAAGAGTAGGGCTACTGCAGATCTAAAGTACAGAGCAAACGCAGCCGGCACGTTCAGTGTTAGCCTTTGAGAAGTGAATCATTCTGGTGGAAGGAAGAAAGATTTAACGTCGCGTCGATATCGAGGTCATCAGAGACTGCGAATCATTCTGTTGTCGAATTCGCTGGCTACTGAGACAATCGTTAAAGCCAGCCAGGCTGCGGGTTCCTCAAACGCTCGAGAAATATAACATACATTCAGTAAACACACGGAACAAGGAGAGATTTTTCCTAATAGTCAAAATTTTACCACGTAAGTTTTAGTACCAGTAGAGAAATACCGTGAGTGCAAGAGATCCCTGGCGCCCTTATTTATGGAGGGAGGGGAGGGTGGGGACTGGTGGCATATAAGCCTAACTCTGGAACACCTGGAGCAATCTCACCCACGCTTGAAATAAACACCAGTTGACATCTGACAAAACAACGTTGACAGACTGTGGAACTGCAGCATCCCCTCCCTATTCCCACAGTTTCAGCGCCATCATGTTCGACTGTTGTACGAATGCGCACAGCGAAAGCTGGACCAGAGGCTGCAAGGGAGGCGGGTACCGTTGCTTTCGCTGTGTCGACCCTAGAGTGCTGCTGGAAGGATTTCTGAATACTTCCAGTGTGTCATTCTCAAACGGGTACCACTTTCTTGAACGATATAAAGAGTAGAATTAGACTATTATCCTGCTAGTCATTTGATTCGTTTCCTTCGGCTCTTTTATTTTACAGAAAACTAACTATCGTCTTGCATCCCCAAGAAGTAAGTTCTGTTACTGTAGTCACCTTTAACAGCTTACGTTTTCAACGCTGTCTCTGCACGAAAACGTTACAGTTAAGAAGAGAGATTGTTCAACACCTGATATTCTAATATCTCAACAAGGCATAAACAACAACAACAACAAAAAATATTTTCGTAGCATTAATTCTGAAAGGTACGAACGGAAAAGTTGGCTTTGCGGTAGGTGAAGTAACGTAGACAAAAGGTATTTTTAGAAACACAAAGAAAATGAAAGAAGAAAAACTGAAAAGTGTGAGAAGTCAAAAAGGAGCACCTTGCAGTTTCATTGTCCCTTTTTTAAGGAACTGTTGGTATCAAGGACAAAATTACTGGGACAGAGACTTTCAATCGATAAGTATAACATAAAGGTTAAAAAGAAAAGTGAAATTTTATCCAAAACAGGTCCTGGATTTGTCTATTCTGTAGAAACTTTGAAACTCCCTTACGTTGACGTGATGAAAATGAAGATTCAGTAAATCCAGGGGTGTTAAGAGAATTAGTGATTATTGCCTCTAAATTATACTCAGATTTGAAGAATCTCTTAGAAACCAGCGCAGTATTCGAAAGTGTTCCTACGACGATTAAGAATGAGATATTTGACTGCCTGGTAAGAAGGTGATAAGGACGGAAATTAGAAAGGTTTCCTTCTTAGCTCTCACGGCTGATGACAACAGATGATTCAGAACAAAATTACATGGTTCTTGCCTTACAGCACGTGCCATATCGAGCGGGGAAATATTTGAGCGTTTTTGAGGATTCATTATTCGAGAAAATCAAACGGCAGACGGCATATCAAAACGTATTTTAGAATAATAATACATAATCATTCATAGAAATGGACAAAAACTGACGCAAATATCGTGAATGGCAAAGAAATCAAGAGTTTAAGCAAAAATCAAAGCAGTTTACGTAACGCACATTTCGTTCACTATTATGCACCTCAAATTAATAAGTATTATACGAAATCCAGAATGAGATTTTCACTCTGCAGCGGAGTGTGCGCTGATATGAAACTTCCTGGCAGATTAAAACTGTGTGCCCGACCGAGACTCGAACTCGGGACCCTTGCCTTTTGCGGGCAAGTACTCAACCATCTGAGCTACCGAAGCATTCGGTGGTTCGGATGGTAGAGCACTTGCCCGCGAAAGGCAAAGGTCCCGAGTTCGAGTCTCGGTCGGGCACACAGTTTTAATCTGCCAGGAAGTTTCACTATACGAAATGCAAAAATGTTTTTCACTAACCATTCTGGCTATTGAAATAAGTCCATTCTTAAAAATCATTTGGAAGCCATCATTCCGCGTCCATATTTTTACAAGGTGAAACTTTACATACAGAGTTAATGAAAATTTGCAACCTTTAAACTACTGAAATTCAATGAATATCAAATGCATATCAAACCACTGAAGAAGCAACAGGAATATTAAAATAGATGAATGTTGATAATTTCAAGTTTTCGTTACAGCTTTTTCATAAGATTAGGTCTTATTTTGAAATAAACTGCAACGAAGTGCAGTCTCTAGAAATAAGCCTGTTTAACGTTCAGAACTGTTATTTTATAATTAAGAAATTCAAAGTACTGTACTGTGAGAATCCTTCAAAGAAACTCATGGTAGAGGAAATATGTTGATATAATGGACAGATATTCTTTTACTAAATCACTTAACGTCTGTTAAGTTGTTCAACAAGAAACACCTCGCTAGCTTTATGAATGAACATCCTACACAAGATATAGTACTGAACACTGTAGCATACCCCATGATTAAAAAAGAAAGACTTCCAACCGATCAGAAAGCTGGCTGAAACCAGACATCAATGACAACGAAATCCTAAATCATAATTCTTGAGCATAAAACATATTCTATAATTCTACAACATATTGACGTCAACGATATAGGTCTATTATTGTGTGGATCTGCCTTACGGCCTTTCTTAAAAACGGGAATGACCTGCGATTTTTTCCAGTCGTTAGGTACATTTCGTTGCTCAAGCGACCTAGAAATGGAGCAAGTTCTTTCGCATAATCTTTATAGAACCTGATAGGTATCTCATCCGGTCCCGAAGCCTTTCCGCTACTAAGCGATTGTAGCTGCTTTTCGATTCCGCGATCCGTTCTCAATATCTGCCATTTCGATTTCGCACGACGATTCAAAGGAGGGACAATGTTACGATCTTTCGCTGTGAAACAACTTCGGAAGCCCAAATTCAGTATTTCGGCCTTCTCTCTTATCTTCCGTTTCGGTGCCGGTGTGGTCGCTGAAAGAATGAATAGATGATTTTGACTCACTCACTGATTTTACACACAACCAAAATCTCTTAGGATTTTTACTCAGGTCGTTTGACAACATCTTACTTTCAAAATCATTGAACGCTTCTCTCATTGCTCTCCTTACGCTCATTTTCACTTCGTTGAACTTTTGTTTGTCAGTTAGGTTTTTACTTCTCTTGAATGAGAGATGAAGCGCTCTTTACGTAGCGCTTTTCTAACACGGCTATTAAACCATTGTGGATCTTTCCCATCCCTTAATACCTTGCTCGGAACATAATTGTCTAGGATATATTGAATGATGTCTTTGAATTTTTTCCAATTTGTTCTCCACATCTTCGTCCTCATCTCCGAATATTTGATGCTGACTGCTGATATATTCTGAAATTTGTATCCTGTCACCCTTGCTGAGCAAATAAGAGGACCCGCCGTCATAGCTTTATGATCACTGAGACCTTCCTCATCGGTAACTGATTCGATAAGTTCAGGTCTCTTTGTTGCCAGAAGGTCTAAGCCGTTAGCCTCACGAGTTGGTTCTCTAACTATCCGCTGAAAGTAATTTTCGGACAAGACATCCAGAATAATGCCACACGATTCCCTGTCTCTGGCACCGGTTTGAGAGCATAACACTCCCAATCAATACCCGGCAAGTTGAAGTCATCCGTTATTACAACGGCATGATCAGGAAAATTACTAAGGATATTCTGCATGTTCTGACTGAGGCGCTCTACAACTACAGATCCTGACCCAGATGGTATATAGAAGCATCCCACCACCATATTTGACCGTTCTTTGATACTCAATTCCACCCAGATTATTTCACAGTCGGAATTTGGGTCTTTTACTGCAATAAACACGCCGCCACCATTGGCGGCTAACCTATCCTTACGATAAACATTCCATTCTCAACTTCGGATTTCGTTGTCACTGACGTCTGGCTTCAGCCAACTTTCTGTTCCTAACAATATCTGTGCGTTATAACCTTCAGACTGCGAGTACCAAGATTCTCTGAGGTCGCTGTGGCTGATTTAACAGGTAAATCATCTGTGCTCCCAAGAGAGGGGTTCTCTAACCTAGAAAGCCCCATGTGCACAAAACTTTGTATTGCACTATAGTAGCCCTTATGTCGTTATGCTGTGTCGTCAATTCACCTATCTGTTTTCGAACAGAGAAATTAAGCAATTTCTGGGCTACTGCAAGTACTATCTACAATTTGGAAAATACATTTTCTTGAGATATTAAGCATCTGTTAAGTATATGTCTCACTTTTATCATCAGCGATGTACGGGGCGAAGCACAACGTGTGTGTGTGTGTGTGTGTGTGTGTGTGTGTGTGTATGTGTGTGTGTGTGTGTGTGGACTATGTGAGGAACGTGTAACCTCCACCGCGTTAATGCTACTAATTGAGAAAATGTAGCTATTGATAACTTACATAATCAGTATCAGAGTCTTACAAAATTGTGATCGTAGTAATGGTCTTTGAAAATACACTCGTGGAAATGGAAAAAAGAACACACTGACACCGGTGTCAGACCCACTATACTTGCTCCGGACACTGCGAGAGGGCTGTACAAGCAATGATCACACGCACGGCACAGCGGACACACCAGGAACCGCGGTGTTGGCCGTCGAATGGCGCTAGCTGCGCAGCATTTGTGCACCGCCGCCGTCAGTGTCAGCCAGTTTGCCGTGGCATACGGAGCTCCATCGCAGTCTTTAACACTGGTAGCATGCCGCGACAGCGTGGACGTGAACCGTATGTGCAGTTGACGGACTTTGAGCGAGGGCGTATAGTGGGCATGCGGGAGGCCGGGTGGACGTACCGCCGAATTGCTCAACACGTGGGGCGTGAGGTCTCCACAGTTCATCGATGTTGTCGCCAGTGGTCGGCGGAAGGTGCACGTGCCCGTCGACCTGGGACCGGACCGCAGCGACGCACGGATGCACGCCAAGACCGTAGGATCCTACGCAGTGCCGTAGGGGACCGCACCGCCACTTCCCAGCAAATTAGGGACACTGTTGCTCCTGGGGTATCGGCGAGGACCATTCGCCACCGTCTCCATGAAGCTGGGCTACGGTCCCGCACACCGTTACGCCGTCTTCCGCTCACGCCCCAACATCGTGCAGTGGTGTCGCGACAGGCGTGAATGGAGGGACGAATGGAGACGTGTCGTCTTCAGCGATGAGAGTCGCTTCTGCCTTGGTGGCAATGATGGTCGTATGCGTGTTTGGCGCCGTGCAGGTGAGTGCCACAATCAGGACTGCATACGACCGAGGCACACAGGGCCAACACCCGGCATCATGGTGTGGGGAGTGATCTCCTACACTGGCCGTACACCTCTGGTGATCGTCGAGGGGACACTGAATAGTGCACGGTACATCCAAACCGTCATCGAACCCATCGTTGCACCATTCCTAGACCGGCAAGGGAACTTGCTGTTCCAACAGGACAATGCACGTCCGCATGTATCCCGTGCCACCCAACGTGCTCTAGAAGGTGTAAGTCAACTACCCTGGCCAGCAAGATCTCCGGATCTGTCCCCCATTGAGCATGTTTGGGACTGGATGAAGCGTCGTCTCACGCGGTCTGCACGTCCAGCACGAACGCTGGTCCAACTGAGGCGCCAGGTGGAAATGACATGGCAAGCCGTTCCACAGGACTACATCCAGCATCTCTACGATCGTCTCCATGGGAGAATAGCAGCCTGCATTGCTGCGAAAGGTGGATATACACTGTACTAGTGCCGACATTGTGCATGCTCTGTTGCCTGTGTCTATGTGCCTGTGGTTCTGTCAGTGTGATCATGTGATGTATCTGACCCCAGGAATGTGTCAATAAAGTTTCCCCTTCCTGGGACAATGAATTCACGGTGTTCTTATTTCAATTTCCAGGAGTGTACATACAGTAGGAAGAAAACGTGGAAAAATTAAAGATCGCGGTCAGATACATAAAGGTTTCAGAAGAGAAACTGGAGCTTGGAACAATAGTTCAAATGGTTCAAATGGCTCTGAGCACTATGGGCCTTAACTACTGTGGTCATCAGTCCCCTAGAACTTAGAACTACTGAAACCTAACTAACCTAAGGACATCAGACACGTCCATGCCCAAGGTAGGATTCGAACCTGCAACCGTAGCTTTGCCTTAATCCATTAAAGATACTCCCAAACACGAACAGTCGTGAACACGCGCCAGTAAAATGGACGCTTCAGGAGATCGTATGGCAGTAGTGACCGGGAGACCCGGACTGCGCTCACGAAATAGACTCGCTCGTCTTCCAATCCGGCGAGTGGTTTTCGTCACGAATGAAGCTCTGTTTTACAAGGAAAGGAGTAGTTTTACGCGACGTCTTGACGAGCATAAAAGCGGTCATCGCTGAGTTTTCAATACTAATGTACGTATGGGAAACGAGAAGACGCGCGTGAAATATGCGTGGGAATTTGAAATTATTTTAATGATAAAGCAACTCGGTACAGTGGTTTATGGCAGAAATTTTTGCGGAACCATTACATAGTACATTATCACATACCAAAACCGCGCAGGAACGGTAATAGAAATCCTAGTCCTCACGCCATGGAATTTTTCATTTTTCCACAGATACAATCTGTCCAGAGATTCTGTTGCTGATGACGTCACGGAAAGCTGGTGGCGGTGAAATGGCAGAAAGTGTACGGCACCGTGAAAGCATTCCGAACGCACGGCAAGGTCAAAGGAAGGTGGTCGGCCCACCAGCGACAGCGACACGCGATCGTAGCCGCCAGCCATTACTGGACCTCGTTCCGGCGCGATGATTTGTGTGCTCTTTGGTGTGTGGTGGCGGGAGAGCGACGCTGGTCACGGAGCGGCTCTGCAGTCTCGGAAGAGTGCTATAGTTAGCTTCAGATTGTACAACTCCGATAGGGCTAGGCGGGAATTCCTCCACAGCGTAAAACGGAGGGAGAGTTCAAAGAATTCTTCGCGTTCCAATGGTTCCTACCCCGTTCCCTCCCACTTGAATGGTGATAGACGAGGTCTTCCCGGCGTCTTCTGCGGGTATAATTATTTGCGCCGTCTGAAAACGACCCTTTGTCGGAGAAACATTTGAATCCCTTGTTTCTGATGGTGACGATGTTGGATGGAAGACGCTCATCAGCACGATCACGAGCGCCCTTACTGTGTATCAACATGCACAATCTTGTTGTGTGAATGACGTTTGCCCTCACACGAGAAAGTGCTGCGACGTTTCCCTAGGAACACGTAGTAACATTTCTTCAGTTCGATTCATATGTCGACGCAAATAGTGGATCGTATGTATAAAAAACCCACCAATCGTTTGGAAAAACGCCTTCCTGACACACTGTGTGTTATATCAGTGGTTGGCTATTTTAACAAAAACAAACAGCAAGCCCTTCACTTTGTGCTCATTAACTTCCTCTCCGCAAAATTTTCGGCAAGAACCCTTCATTTCACAAAATTTTATAATGCATTTTGCACTGCTGCCGTTGTCAGCTGGGATGGTGGACAGATGTTCAGTCGAGTAAAGTGTTGCTCTTATGTGAGCATACGAAACACGTTTCTCAAAATAGACTGCACCTAAAACGGTATCCCACAAGCTTCATATGTTTGTGGATTATCTAACGGCGGAGGAAAGTGAATGTCAATGGACAGTGTCCTATTCTCAACCTGATAAGGCTAACTTCCACCAGTGTGGCTGACATCAGGTTCGCCGCGCCTGGTTGGGCGATTTATTACTTACCACCACCAAGTACTCATATTTCCAAAGATGCACGATCTTTCTATCCGACAATGATTTGATCAAGTACAAGGGGAACGCACACCCGAGTCACAACGCATCCTCGACAAGCTTCTTCGGCTTGTTTGTCGTCTCCATATCCCAATATGTCCCGATACCCAGTAGGATAAAACATTTCTGGCATGGTTTTGGACCGAGCGAGGCTGCGTTCGTTAGAACACCGTGATTTCCCTCAACTGCTTAAGGGACACGTTAGGACAGTTGCTTTGAAAGGGAGCGCTCGATTTCCTTTCCCGTTTTTCTTTAATCCGAGCTTGTGCTCCATCTCTAATGACAACGCTGTCGACGGGTCGTTAAATACTAATCTTTTTTTCCTACTGCGTACGTTTGGTGTGTAGATTACAGGGCACAGTCAGAGCAGAAGAGAAGCTTTCTACTGCCATGGCGTGTCACCTGCTCCAGTGCCTTCAGAATTCCCTATACATCAGCAGTTGTTCCGGGAGACGGCTGAACAACCGAGTGTATTATTCTGCTTCAATTTTTACCTCCGTCACTTATTTTAGCATTCATTCGATAAATTTACCTAAGCGCCTTTGTTTCTAGTCTTCAGGTACAATACGCTTGCCGCTACAAGGAATAATGACGTTGAACCTGTATTTCAACTCCGACGAACACACCAAAATAAAATTCACTCTGATAGAAAGACGCATGTTTCTGATACTTGTACCCTACACGTGCTACTACAATAAAAATAGCCTTAGCCTTGTACTTCACTGTGGCTTCAGAGTATGGATGCATGTGAGAATATGATCTTCCACTTACAATGTAAGAAGTTGTAAATTTTGCCCGTTTTTTCAGGTACTTCACAAATATTTGTATACGATATAGTACCAGTTCTCTTACTTAAAAGGCAGTTAATGAAAAATTTACGTACATTAACAAATGGTAAAAAAGCAAGCTGATTATCATTACAAATTTTGAGAAGGTTCAGTATATACAATTTAGCACTTCGTCATAGGACTCCTAAAGCTATAAAAACAGTCTATTGAAGCGACACAAGAAGTAGGTAATTGTTAATGTTTTGGTAACACAGACGGATCACGATTTAATTGTAAAATTCATACCTTGGAATTATTGCTGTGCTTTACTTCAACCCGTTATTTCAACTTTATTCGCAATACACGGGGTTTCTGCTGTAAGTGATTTAAAAATGAAAAAAAATTGATTAATTCTGCATCTTTCCAATCACTGATAGTATGGAATTGTTTTGGGGAACCTCGACTTATAGAAATAGTATTTTCGGAATAAAGAAGCGTACAAGGCTTATAAATGATGTATTACAACAACCTGCAAAGGCGTCTTCAAAAAAAACTTGATATTTTGATACCATTTTCATAACACACATATTACTTAAACTCCTTTGTCTTTACCAGTATCCTTTTTCCTGGAAAAAAGGAAGACCATGAATAAATAAGACTAAAAATAATCTCTGCAAAGACATCACGAGAGTTTAACATTAGTTTCACTACAGGGCGGAATCAGACAAATATTGGCACACAGGTGTTCAGCATCAGCAACCTACCAGGCTGGGGGAGGGGGGCTTTGGTTAGTTCCGCAGTGGAGAGATTTCATGACAAAAAGCTACTAGTTATCATCCCTTATTGTGCTCTGGCTTCCTTCAAACTGATACTAAATTATACGAATGCATGTTGTCCGTTCTTCGGACATATAATTGACGAGCCTAGCTGGGCAACGGTTACACCTTCTTCGGTGCAAGTGCGACCCCCTGTGAGAACCTCAGTGTAGCGAACAGTGACTAAATTGACAGGGCCTCCGAACAGGTGGTGCGCGATGGGAATGTGAATCGGCAGTGGGGCACGCCGAGGTAGCCTGCGATAATCCTGTAGACCCGATGGCGACACCGGTACCATCAGGGTTGTTACACGTTTTCCCAACTGAAATTACCTGATATTTCCCTGATTTCCAAACAAGTTTTAGCATTCTTCCTTGACAAATTTTGAGACTGATTGATTGATTGATTGAGAAGGTTTATGGGACCAAACGGCGAGATTATCAGTCCTATGATTACAAAGTTACTCACAGAGAAAAGAGGGTTCGCTAAAAGTGGATGGATCCAGTCAGGGGAGTCAAACTATAAAACAAGGAAGTTAAAACACATACAGTAAAAGGCATAAAAGGTCTACTAACATCATAATTAAGGAAGACTATACTTAACACGAAGGGCCAAAAGCAGGGAACATTCGACCAATATGTGGGATACCACAGTTTGGCCCCACAACCATTTTGTGGCGTTGGTTCGTTACACAGGAGGAAACAATGGGTGAGCCTGGTATGACCAACGCGTAGACGGCATAATACAGTGGACTCCTTTCAAGAGGAGAGGAAGGAAGAGCACCAAAGTCTAGTAGTCTCCTTGATTGTTGGAGTTTATTACTGAGAGGAGTAGCGCACCCGGTGTCCTTCCACTTTTGGGCAAAGAGAGATATGACATAGATCTGCATATCCACAGCTGGAGTCATGAAAGGGAATGGAGGGTGAGTATCAGCTTATCTAGCCAAACAGTCAGCCAGTTCATTCCCTGACAACCAGATGACGTGGAACGCAGAGAGAGACAACTGAGCAGGCGGCACAGCCAAACGAGGGGAGGTGGTCAAGGATAGCAGAGACCAAAGGATGACGAGAGTAGCAGGCTGCTTAATGAGACGATACACTTTAAAACACTGTGGAGCGACGCCTGAGCAAGAAAACGGAGAGCCCTGATAACGGCTAGCACCTCTACTGTGAACACACTACAAGATTCCGGCAATGATTGGTGTTGTTCTAAGCCAGTAGCAGACGTGAAAGAGTATACCGCTTTAGCTATCGTCCTACAATCATCAGTGAAGAAGATGACAGCGCCTTGGAACTCTGCAAGGATGTAATGTACAAGCTGCCGGCAGACTGTCGGGACGACAGAAACCTTGGGAACCTAGAATAGGTCGATCCTAATCCGTGGTCTAGTAGGGACCATCCGAGGGGCGAGGGTGGGGGTGGGGGGGGGGGGGGGGGGGTAGGAAATACATGGGGCGCATTTCAATGAACGGAGATGGATATCCTGACAGAGGGAAATGAGACACATTCCAACCTGCAATTCCACCCATGGGCAGTGGTCAGGAGGGAGACGTCCCTCGCTTGCAAAGAGGACAGAGTACACGGCATGGTCAGGGAATCTGGAAATGGCGATTGTGTAAGAAACCAGGAGTTGGCTTCATTGTATCTGTGGAGAGGGGGGGGGGGGGAGGGAGGGAGACACATACCCGCCTCTGTGAGGGGACTGTCAATGAGACTAGTGCGATGGGCACCAATACCCAGACACACCCCTCAATTGTGAACAGGAGCAAGTATTTTCAGAGTGGAAGGAGCTGCTGAGTCATAAACCTGACTTAAATAATCTAGTCTGGACAGGACCACAGAATGGTAAGGACGAAGAAGAGAATGATGGTCTGCACCCCAAGATGCTTGGTCCAGGAGGCGGTGAGCACTAAGCTTCTGCATGCATGTCCTTTTCAGGTGGCGAACATGGAGCAGCCACATCACATTTTCGTAAAAAAAGAGTCGCAAGAAATGGGACTGTGCAGCAACAGCTAGGAGATGGTCGCCTAAATAAAATTCTGGATCAAAGTGTACTATGGATTGACGAGAAAAATGCAAAACCCGCATTTTGGAGGGAGAAAACTGGAAGCCATGGGATACAGCCCACACAGAGGTCCGCCGCATGGCGCCTTGGACCCGCACTTAGCAGACGCTAATGAATGGGAGCTGCACCAGTTGCAAAAATAATCGTCATGGTAACCTGAGGGCCAGCAGAGGTAATGGCTATGAGGAAGACTGTGACACTTGAAAGTCCGTCAGGTTGTAGTTTCCAATCCGAGTAAATGGTGAGTTGCATATCGTCCTTCCCGAAAGCCACACCGATATGGAGACAAAAGGCCCTGAGATTCGAGTACCCAACAAAATCGGAAGCTAACAATCCTCTCAAGCAGTTTACAAAGTACATTCGTCAGGCTAATTAGGCAGTAGCTGTCGAAAGAAATTGTGTTCTTCCGACGGTTAAGGACGGGGATAACTATACTGTCTCGCCGTTGTGAGGGGAAGGCACCTGTGAGCCAAATGTGGCTGAAGATCCTGAGTAGATATTGCCTCTGTGTAATGTCCAAGTGTAGGGTGATCTGGGTGTGGATGGAATCTAGTCCTGGGGCCTTGTCATGTGAACAGGCAAGAGCTGCAAGAATTTCCATTCAATGAAGGGTTCATTGTAGGGTTCAGCTTGGTGAGGGTTGAAACAATAAAAGAGGGGGGGGGGGGGTCTGTTTAACTCTGTGTTTCTGCTGGGAAAGATGGCAGGATAGGAAGAGGACGCCGATGCTGTCGCAAAGTGTGTCACGAGGTGTTCTGCAAGGACCAATGGATCAGTAAACAGAGCGCCTTGGAAGATAAGTCCCTGGACAGATGACTGTCGCTGGTGGCAAAGAAGACTACACAGCTTAGACCAAACCTGCAATGAAGAGCCATACATCCCCATGAAAGAAACAAAGCGCTCCCAGCATTCCCTTTTTACTATTCTTAATAAGGTAACGAGCCTTAGCAAGGAGACACTTAAAAGTGAGGAAGTTGACCTGTGAGGCGTGGTGTTTAAATCGCTGCAGCGCCCGTCGGCGGTCCTGGACAGCGACTGCTTGTCCTTGGTCCACTACGGTACCTGTGAATAGGGGGACAGCGGTGCCAGCAGTATGAAGGATAGTCGCAGGGATGCCCTGCACGACCACACCAATGCAATTATGTAGGCAAGCCACGAGAGCAGGGGAGGATATTGTGAGATCGATAGCAGTAAAGGTGTAATGAGTGGCACTAAAGTGGGTAGAGGAACCTTCATTGAGGAGACACAAATCAAAGTCTGCATAAGTTGGTCAAGTAGAAGACCCATACCTGACCAAGTGGCACTCATGAGGTGGTGTGCATTGACGTCCCCAAGGAGGAGATATGGGGGCGGGAGTTGCAGTATTAAGGTAGAAGTTCAACATAAGGAAATGACCTACCTGGGGGAAAGTAGACATTGCAAACGGTGGATGTCAGAGTTGTCTGCGCTCTAACCACTATCGTTTCCAGGTTGGTATGGAGGTGGATCCAGTCATTAATGAAATCGATGTGAACCAAACTGCAGACCCCTCCAGACGATACCCTGGGGCAGGCGCGGTTCCAACAGAATGCCCAATACCGCTAAACGTTAGACAGTGGTCATCAGAACAAAGAGTAGGAGGAAACATGGCGTATTTCGAGGAAGTGTCGATAATAAACCTTGCAATTCCACTGGATTATCGTGTGGTGAGAGCCAAGGGGAGGTCACGTCACTTGGTCGGTGTTCGTCACTAATGAGGATATGGTAGCATCCATAAAATTGGGTCTGATTCAGGATGAGGTGGAGGCGGAGAAGTACTCTAGAAAGCCAGGAAAGCCTCGTCCTTTGACTTGCACTGCTTCTTCTTCTTCCTCAGAGGGATGGAGGAGGCGTTATCAGTATGGGAATAGAAGGCAGTGATGTCAAGAGCGGACAGAGAACGAGCGGATTTGGGGCCCTTTGAGCGTGGGTCTCTCCTCCGGCCCAAGGTTGCAAGTTTCCTGTCGTGAATTAGTAGGGAGAATCGTAGCCACCAGTCGTCACAGATGGGAAAGGCATTATTGCATCTTGAGAACATATGGCCAAACTTGAGGCAATAATGGTAGCAACGCATGGGAGGTGAAATGTATGTCACATCTGTACACCATTACTTTGACCTTCTCAGGCAGGCTATCCAACCCATGATGAAAGCGCCAGTGTCTCCACGATGGTCCTTAGAGCCTTTTTCGACTCGCCGAACGAAATGAACACCATGTCATTCCATATTAGCCATAAGTTCATCATCGAACTCTAAGAGAAGGTTTCTATCGAAAATTTCATCCTGTGTCACACTGAGTCACTTGTGAGGAGCGATAGCCATGGGGTATCTCCTAAATGGCCGCAGGCACAGAGGGAGGCTGGCTGACGGGAGAAGTTGTCTTTATAAGGAGAGAGAGCCATATCTCACCTTGCTTAATGACTCAGTTTCACCAAACTTGTCCGCAGTGTTCCACAAAGAAAGTCTCCCTGTCGGTCCTGGTACAGACCAGGAACTGTGGAAAGGTGAGCAGTGGCTGACTCATGCTATGCGCTTCTGTGTTCAGTCTCCTCCAGCTATTGCGATTATGCTGTTATCCTCTCCTTCCACGGGTGGCAGCAGCAGTGTGTGTCGATATTCGCACCTTGGACTATCTTTGACCTGACGCTTATAGTTTCCGGCTGGGCGGTGTGCGACCAGTCGGTCGGTTGGTGTGGAGCAGCGAGGAATTCTCTGCGGGACTAATTAGGCCGGGGCCGCTGGCGGTCAAAGTGTATGGGACTGTTCCCATTGCTACGAGATCCGTGGCTCACCGACCCTGGACAACAAAGTTGAGTTTTGATTTAATCTACCAGCAAGTCAAGACTGTTCACATTGTGTCGTTTGGAGTTCGTTGTCGGCTGTTGGGATATTCCCGCGAGCAACAACGTGGTTTTCTCAAGTTGGAAAATTCTAGCCACCCTCCGGTGGAGTTTCACTGTATTTGGTTATTTGAATTAGAGTGCACCAGTGGAATCTTCTGCCTTGCGGCTGTTAACGTTCCGGTTACCTGCCCTGGCCGTTGACGTAAATTTCAGGCAGTGTAGTTTCCTCATCGTGTTGTTGCTGTCCAGCACGATGTGTAGTTTCACAGCTCCATGTATGACTGGTTGTGGGCGCCAATATCTTCTACGTTGTTCCCTGGTCGGGTGAAGTGGAAGTTATCTTGTCGGTGGGTCCGTTGACTGTCGGTCAGTTGGGTTGTCGAATCTTGAATGGTTGGCCCGACTGCCTGTCTCGAAGGATAGCCAGGCCGACATAAAGAAGAACGGCAAGAGAAGGAAAGGAAGGGGCAAAGGGAAAAGAAGGAAAAGGAAAGGAAAGCTACAGGGAAAAAGAATAAATGCTGCAATAGTTCAGAGACCCGTCCACGCCACACACGTACCCGCAAAAGAGCAGTTGGCCTCCTGGAGGGACAAATTTTGAGACCTCAAGGGTAAGTAAAAACATAAGTTGACAAAAAAATTTAAGGACTTCTGTATTTCTACACGTCTGCATAACTCTTGAGTACTAACATCAATATCTTTTGCAATTAACTGTTTTTAGATGGAGAAAGCAAGCCAAACGGTATATAATAGAATTATTAACACCACTGATGTCATTTTATTTCAATAAAATTTGGTGACGAAAATAAATATTTCATTGGAGTCGCAAGACAGATTTAAAATATCTTTACTGATTTCAGAAATAACCTCAGAAAAAAGTAGGTCTCCTGAAAGAAGTGTATAAGGCAGGGAAGAGTTGTGTAAAACAACACTATACGTGACTGCCAATAAAATGTTGATTCTACTATGTTTTTTATTGTCGGTTATTGTCCACTGTGTTATGTCTGTTATTTTACATGTATTGTGTGGTTTCTTTTTCCACGAAATACGTGAGCACATAGTGTACAAACTGTCAACTTCCTTCCTCTTATCATCCATAATTTTTAATATCCTGAAATCCACTGCCAGTGGTTTATGGCCTGCCAAGGAGCACCGCAGTCCAGAGTTCATGGATAAACCACGAACATCCGCCGCATTACGCCACACACAAACAGACCTGGTTCCGCGGGCAGATCGGCGAGACTAGATCCGACGGGCAGAACCCGCACATTAGCGGGAAATGATGGGTTTCAGATTGGCAGGCCCGATCCGTTAGATACACCCACAGAAATGGGATTCAGTTTCGGCCCATCATGGAAGCCCGCTGGTGTAGTTAGCTATTTACGTGTCACAGACACCGTGTTGACGAAATGAGACCTCGGTGATCAATCCATGCAACAGATAACTTGCGTGAATGCTCTGAAAATCTATACTGTTGAGGATAGGTAGCAACTCACCGTAAAGATGATCACTGAACTGCAATCAGGCACATAGAAAAGACAATCACACTCTCGAAAATAAATTTTTAGTCACACAATCATTTAGACAACTCGTGCACACATGGCAGCTGTTTCCGAAGGTGTCAACAGTCTCTGAGAATCAGATCCAAACAAACCACACCTCATACCTCCCTGCCTCTCGTCGGCAGCTGCTAGGCTAGCAGCAAGACATGGTGGCAGCACTGACTGCAAGCTGAGGGGAATGGCAGAAAGGGAAGAAGCGGCAAGAATGAGGGAGTAGGGAAGCAGCTCTCATACTCAGCTGTGCCCAGCCAGCGACGATGGATGAAATCTCAGTAAAACAAATCATTTCATCTACTGAGACAAACGAGATTTTTCCATATTTTTTTAAAATTTCCCTGACATGTTTCATATTCCCTGAATTCCAGAACTTGTGCCAACCCTGAGCATAACTCAGACAAAAACGTCTCAAATATGGCGCCCAACGGGTGTAAAGTCAAAGTGCAGGTTGAATTCTGCACAGCAGTTATGATGGCTTCCATTCTTGATATGCTGTGCTTCAGATCCCTGGTAAACCCTGTCCTTCAGGTATCCCCAGCTGAACTTCACGAGCGATGTGCAGTGAGGCCGCGTCTTACAATACACTGATACGTTCACCATATACAGTGCCTGGAGGTGAAGATCCCCACACATGGCAATTCTGTGTGTTCATCTCAACCATCAGAGAAAAATGAGCTTCGTCTGCCCTTAGGATGGTTCAGGGCCAGCACTCGTCAACTTTAATCCTTGCGGGAAGTGGAGAGTGAATTCAACATGTCGAGTGTCCTTTGTGCAAGCTGCTATACAATTAGGATCTTGCGCAGATATTTATCCAACGGTCTTGCTGCAGCGGTAACACCAGTTTCCGTCAGATCATAGAAGATAAACACTGTCGGGCTGTGCTCGGACTTGGATGGGTAACCATCGGGCCTGCCGAGCGCTGTTGGCAAGCAGGCTGCACTAAGCCCTTGTGTGGCAAGCTCAGGAGCTACTCCACTGACAAGGGAACCTCCACATCGCACCCCCCTCCTCAGATTTACTTATAAGTTGGCACAATGGATAGGCCTTGAAAAACTGAACACAGATCAATCGAGAAAACAGGAAGAAGTTAGCAACATCAATGATAATGTGAGCTCAGGAGCGCCGTGGTCCCGTGGTTAGCGAGAGCACCTGCGGATCGTGAGGACCTTTGTTCAATTCTTCCCTCGAGTTAAAATTTTAATTTCTTTATCTTCGCAAAGTTATGATCTGTCCGTTCATTGACGTCTCTATTCACTGTAATAAGTTTAGTGTGTGTTTTGCGACCGCACCGCAAAACCGTACGATTAGTAGACAAAAGAATGTGCCTCTCCAATGGGAACCGAAAACATTTGATCGCAAGGTCATAGGTCAACCGATTCCTCCACAGGAAAACACGTCTGATATACTCTATACGTCACTGGTGACGGCATGTGCGTCACATGACGGGAATATGTTGTCGATCCACCTAACTTGTAGACTTGGCGAATGGGTAAAAAGATTCTTCTACCTTGCCCGATTTAGGTTTCCTTGTGGATGTGATAATCGCTCCCAAAAAAGTGATGAAAACGTAAGAGTGTGTCATATAAACTGCAACAAATGAACTCAACAGTTTCACAGTCGCACAGTTTTCCCTGTGCTCTGTCAAAACACGTTTTTTAACGTTTTCAAATTTTTCCTTGTATAGACCGTCAAATCCTGCATATGTCCAAGCAAATCTGAACATGTCCGGGAATTTGATTATGTGTGAGTACCTGAACTTTGATAATTGTCTGAAAACAAAAAAACTTTTCACTCGAGGGTAGACTTCAACCAAGGACCTCTCGATCCCCAGCTGCTGACGCTAACCACGGAACCACGACACTCCTGATCTCAAATTGTCCTTGATGTTGCCTATCCTGCTCATGGACTACTCAGTTTGTGTATTTTGCTTATTTTTTTCATAGTTCCACACAACTTCTTCCTGTTTTCTCGATTGATCTGTGTTCAGTTTTTCAAGGCCTATCCACTGTGCCAACTTATAACTAAATCTGAGGTTCCTTGTGAGTAGTGGTGACTGGTCGCGTAAACTGACATACGGCTGGGAAAGCTGTGTGCTCATCACATGCCCCTCTATATCCGCATCCAGTGAAGCCTGTGGACTGAGAATGACACGGAGGCCGGTTGGTACCGTTGGGTCTTCATAGCCAGTTCGGTCGAAGTTTAGTTTTACATGGGATGTTCAACTGCCGTGACAGCACACGCACTACCTGACGATCGAGAATTGTACGCGGCGTTGTCTGCCATAGCAACAGCGATTTCATCAACCACCTGCGGTGCAACCCGTCGTCGGCCTCTTCCCGAACGACGCCCGGTTCCAACTTCATGCTCCGCACAGCAGGTGGAGGAAGACGACACTTCCTTAATTCTGTCAGCCGGCTATATTCTTGAAGTGCAGCTGCAGCGTTACTGCTGTTTTGATAATTGAGCTCCACCAATAATACCCTTCACCTTTTGTCCAAGCTCATGTTGACACGTAAAAGCGCACTGCAACTGGTCAGGTGTGTGAGACTATGACTCATGATGACTGATCATGGCACCTGTTGGCCATAATTTGAACTGGACATTGGCGCAGTGATGCATGGAAATCATGCACCCCACACTCTGGACAGTAATGCTACCTAGTTTGGCACTTGTAAAGTAATTAGTTTCCGTGTTATAAACTACTGAATAGGGAAAGTTTAATTATAATCACCTGCTATAATTAATATTAGCACTGCAATACAATATTTCATAGTGTCATTTCACTGCATTATCCTTACGTGAAATACATATCTTTGACTGCTTTCCACGTTCCGGAGACCCTTCTCCACGAGAAACAGGGTATACGAGTAACGTAATGTACGTTCGGGGTTCTTTTTTGTCCGTCCAGGACAAGTAAGTCGAATCGTACGTGTGTAATGACTACCTATTTGTTTTAAGAAAGCGTACGACTCGACTCTCGGGAAATTCTTATTTAATATTCCGAAGGAACACGGAATGGATCAAAAGACCGATAGTACGATCTAACAGACACAATGCAGAAGATAAACTTAATAAACAAGATGTTCAAATTATTCCTGATCAAAACTAGTGTCAGGACAGTGCTTTCTCGGTCTCTTTCCAATATTGCGTTGTGGAAAAACTCATCTGAAAACGAAGGCTTTGCCCAAATCGCAGAACAGTATACGTCAACTGTCTAGTTTTTCTTGAGCAATAACATCGACGCAACACTCAAGTTTACTTGCGACTTACTTCAATCATGGAACAGAGTAGATCACTACTGCGTAAAGATCGCACTCGCCAACGAATTCAAACTATTAGGTGAGGTGATCGAGCAGAAAGGGTTAGAATACGAAGCGAAAACGAAGTAGTTTAGTGTCTCAAAATCCCCGGTCACATTCATCTGTAACAGGAAGATAGCGCCGTAGCTGAGTTACGGGACTGTATATAGTGTTTGCTATTACAACTGCAAAAGTGTTCGCAACAGAGACTTTGAATGCTAGGACAAAGGGGCTAGGCTTCCAGTTGACAAAACGAGAACCCGTTTTCACAGCTTTTTTTTTTAGGCTGATGCAAAGATGCGATTATAATCTAATGAGAAACTGGACAAGAATATACGAGGGTTGCTCAAAAGTAATGCACCGCAGTTTTGTTCAACAATTCTTTGTTGAACATAATCAGAATTACACACACGAAAGAATTGTGTTTCACCTACACGCCCTAGTTTTCCACATAATATCCATTCCGTTCTATGGGTTTCCTCCAGCGTAAGACAGGGGCGCGTATGCCCTGTCGGTACGAGTCCCTATCCTGGTGGCGGGGCTTCTGAATTAATGACGCCGCCTCTCGGCATGACACTCACACATCTACAGTCACAGAACACGGTGATCATGACCTGACCGGCGGAAGCAGACGCTTTGAATTTTTTCTTCTGTGGCGTCACTTCATAGACTGTCGTTTTGTTTCGGGCTCAAAATGGTGGAGCCAGGTTTCATCACCTGTCTTAATCCGGACAAGGACTCCCCTCGGCTTTAAAACTTTGCAACAAATAAAGACACTGTTTTTCTGTACGATTTGTGATCCACTGTTAGACACACTTTTGAATACCCAAGAGTGCTGATAATTGTATCCCGATTTCTTTGCTGACTGACAGGTGCATTACCAACTGCCGACTCGTAATGCGTCTGCCCTCGCGAATGATATCAGCTCGTTGCAACATGTCAGGTTTGACAGCTGAGGATGGTCTCCCAGACTTCTGCAAATCGTGGAGCTCCGCCGAACCGCCTACTGATGACATTACCCTCCGTGCCCAGCGACTAACTGTACTTCTGTCGACAGCAGATGCTCCATAGACTTTGCGCGAGCGTTTGCGAATATTGCCCACGATTTCTTTCTCTGCAGTGAGAAATTCAATGACGGTACGTTGCTTGTAACTTATATCACCGACAGATGCCATTTTGGAACTGTCCTGCTGCTACGCTATCTATCGGACGTGATGGAAACTTGGCACGTTCACTCAGGAAACTTCAGATAATCCATACGTAACGTTTCGCATACGCAGCATTGTTTTCGGCCAAGAAAAAAATTGCGATGTATTACTTTCTGGGCAACCCTCGCAGAACGGTTAACGCCATAGGTTATAAGGGGGCGCCCTGCAGATGTAGGAGTATACTTAGAATGGTCCAAGACCGGCTAATTACAGAGACGTAGAATACCATAATGTCAAAGGAAACAATACTGATATTTAAACTTCCTGGCAGATTAAAACTGTGTGCCGGACCGAGACTCGAACTCGGGACCTTTGCCTAATGCGGGCAAGTTCGGGTCTCGGTCCGGCACACAGTTTTAATCTGCCAGGAAGTTTCAGTATCAGCGCACACTCCACTGCAGAGTGAAAATCTCATTCTGAATACTGATATTATTGCACGAATATAAAGACTATGTCAGATAAAACGCTTTTTTTTGTATTTTTAACGAGCATGAAGATAATGATTTCCAATAAACACGAACATTGCTTGCAAGCTATTTTGGAAACTACACACACCAAAAAAGTTTTGCATCACCCTGGTTCCCAGAACTCCTGAAGATGGACGTTGACTGGCTATTGTATCACAGACACAGTCCCTTTGACTGTTCAGAGATGTCACTAAACCCGCCCAAAGATGTAAACAACCATACATGAGCAGCGCCTATTAGACGGAGGGGATCCCACAACCGATCAGTTCCAGTCATTCCACCACGGAGGTGGTACACGGCTCGTGTTGTCTGTAGTTCAACCATGCCTAGACTCAATACTGCGGTTCCATCTCTTCCGCATTGTTACTTTGTGCCAGGAAGGGCTCTGAACAGGGGAAGTGTCCAGGTGTCTCGGAGTGAACCAAAGCGATGTTGTTCGGACATGCAGGAAACACAGACAGACAGGAACTGTCGATGACATGCCTCGCTCAAACCGCCCAACGGCTACTACTGCAGTGGATGGCCGCCACTTACGGATTATGGGTCGGAGGAACCCTGACAGCAACGCCACCATGTTGAATAAGGCTTTTCGTGCAGCCACAGGACGCATTACCACTCAAACTGTGCACAATAGGCTGCATGATGCGCAACTTCACTCTCGACGTCCATGGCGAGGTCCATCTTTGTAACCACGACACCATGCACGGCGGTACAGATGGGACCAACAACATGCCGAATTGACCGCTCAGGATTGGCATCACGTTCTCTTCACCGATCAGTGTTGCATATACCTTCAACCAGACAATCGGAGACGTGTGTGGAAGCAACCAGGTCAGGCTGAACGCCTTAGACACACTGTCCAGTGAGTGCAGCAAGGTGGAAGTTCCCTGTTGTTTTGGGGTGGCATTATGTGGGGCCGACGTACGCCACTGGTGGTCATGCAAGGCACTGTAATTGCTGTGCGATACGTGAATGCCATCCTCAGACCGACAGTGCAACCATACCGGCAGCATATTGGCAAGGGATTCATTTTCATGGGCGACAATTTGCGCCCCCATTCTGCACGTCTTGTGAATGACTTCCTTCAGGATAACGACGTTTCTCGACTATAGTGGCCAGCATGTTCTGCAGACATGAACCCTATGGAACATGCCTGGGATAGGTTGAAAAGGGCTGTTTATGGACGACGTGACCCACCAACCACTATGACCGACCTACGCCGAATCGCCGCTGAGGAGTGGGACAATCTGGACCAGCAGTGCCTCGATGAACTTGTGGATAGCGTGACACGACGAATACAAGCATGCATCAATGCAAGAGGACGTGCTACTGGGTATTAGCGGCACCGGTGTGTACAGCAGTCTGGCCCACCACCGCTGAAGGTCTCGATGTATGGCGGTACAACATGCGATGTGTGGTATTCATGAGCAATAAAAAGAGCGTAAATGATGTTTGCAATGATCTCTAATCCAATTTTCTGTACAGGTTTCCGAACTCTCGGAACCGAGGTGATGCAAAACTTTTTTTGATGGATGTAGAAATAACGTATAAAGCATATGCACCAAAAGATATTCTTTGAAGACTTTTGAACACCTGACTCCAAAACCCCAGGTGTGCTGTTGTTCGTATGAAGTAAACTAAATGAAATACATTGAAGCGCCAAAGAAACTGGTATAGGGACGCGTATTCAGATACAGAGATATGTAAACAGGCAGAATACGGCGCTGAAGTCGGCAACGCCTTCATAAGACAAGTGTCTGGCGCAGTTGTTAGATCGGTTACTGCTGCTACAAGTACAGTGAGTTTGAATGTGGTGTTACAGTAGGTGCGCGAGCGATGGGACACAGCATCTCCGATGTAGCGATTAAGTGGGGATTTTCACGAACGACTATTTCACGACTGTACCGTGAATATCAGGAATTCGGTAAAACATCAAATCTCCGACATCGCTGCTGCCCGAAAAAGATCGTACAAGAACGGGTCCAGCGACGACTGAAGAGAACCATTCAACGTGACAAATGAAACCCTTCCGCAAATTGCTGCAGATTTAAATGCTGAGCCATCAAAAAGTGTCAGAGTTCGAACGATTCAACGAAACATCATCTATACAGACCTTCGGCGCTGAAGGCCCACTCATGTACCCTTGATGACTACACGACACAAAGCTTTACGCCTCGCCTGGGCCCAACACCGACAATGGACTGTTGAGGACTGGAAACATGTTTCCCTGTTGGGCGAGTCTCGTTTCAAATTGTATCGAGCAAATAGAAATGTACGGATATGTAGACAACCTCATGAATGCATGAACCCTGCATGTTAGCAGGCGACTGTTCAAGGTGGCGTGTGCAGTTAGAGTAATATGGGACCCCTGGTACGCCTAGATACGACTCACATCCATTCATGTCCACTGTGCATTCTGACAGACTTGGGCAATTCCAGCAGGACAATGCGACACGCCACACGTCCAGAATTGCTATACAGTGGCTCAAGGAACACTCTTCTGAGTTAAATACTTTCGCTGGCCACCAAACTCCCCAAACATGAACATTATTGAGCATATCTGGGATGCCTTGCAACGTGCTGTTCAGAAGAGGTCCCCACCCTCCTCGTGCTCTTACGGAGTTGTGGAAAGATTCATGGTGTCAGTTCCCTCCAGCACAACTTCAGACATTAATCGAGTCCATGTCACGTCCTATTGCTGAACTTGTGCGTGCTCGTGGGGGGGCCTACACGATATTAGGCAGCTGTACCAGTTTCTTTGGCTCTTCAGTGTAGGTTGGTTCCGTCAGAACTAAGGGACTTGGATATGCAAATCGATATCTAGAAGCAAGTCGTAAAATATTTAAATTCCATGTGGCATTCTTCACTGCATCTCCGTAGGGGTTCAGTTGAGCACCCTGGACACGTTTTCCTTATACACGCCCTTGGGGAGCCTAAAGAAATTACATGTGGGAAGTGTAGCTTGTTGGTCCGTTTTGGAGCACAACTGAGGAGCAATTCTGCCTGGCAAGGATTCCACAAATACTTGGTAGGTTTCCAGAGCCAAGTAGCACCAGGTATCAACGCAAAGGTCACAAAATTCCCCTAAGTTATAGGTCCCTGGTTGGTGGACGCAGAGCTTGTAACCGATTATGTGCTACATGTGTTCCATCAGGTTCACATCAGGCGAACTTGGTGGCCAAGGCATCAACGTTGAGTTCACCAACACGCTCCTCAGAACACTGCAGTACGATTCTGACCCTGACAAGGGCAGTTATCATGCTGAAATGTGCCATCGTCTTCGGGGGAAGATATAAAATGTGAAGGGTTACATTTGGTTCACAACAATGTTCACGCAGTCCACAGTCCTTCCATCAAAGTGCAAACGAATGCCCCTCGCACAATAGTCCCCGTCCTGGCCAGCGCTCGTGGTTCTATAGAGGTTTAGAACAGCTGTTGATGGTCCCGTGGCCACTGCAATGGTACTTGATGTCGCTGAGTCAACGTAGGAACACACTTGCCCCGGAGCTACGTGTCCAACAACGTGCTCTGAATGGTGTGTTCCCAAACACGCGCACCTGCACCAGTATTGTATTCTCGTCAGATCTGCCACGGATCGCCGCCTGTGTACCCGCTTTACAGGACGGCGCTCCTCCGACCTCAACACACTGCTCCGAGGCAGGGACGTCAATCGCCTTGTAGCCTACTCGTGGTTCCACCGTTCAACTAGGTGGTGCGTAAGTCTAGGGTCCGATGACATTAGCAGTTTGGTCCCTTAGGAATTCACACACATTTGAACAGCAGTCAATCTCGCGGCAGGCAGTGATTATAATGTCTCGCACATAAGTACGTGTGTAACTGTTTGATGCAGGTACCTGTGGTGAATGTGTGTAGAATTTAGTATCATGTTAGTATTGCTGATGCCAGTGACATTGACAGTCCAATTAATGGGTCTTTCAATTTTAAGGTCCCATTCAATCTGATGAAATCACCACCGACTGTGTCACTTGTTCCACCACACGTTACACCGAATCTAGGCATTTAACCAACGGTACTCATGAACGGTCTGGTGTTCAGGAACTCTATGCGAACGTCTCTCCTTGCCAGATAAGACTGGTAAATGTATTTTCTTCCCACACCAGGTTCCGATCCCTGCAGTCGGAGTTTCATTGCATAAAACTTTTGCAGTACGTTAAAATTACTTGAAGGTACATAAATGTGGTACTTCTTTCCTAGCGTGCAAGTGGAAACAAAGCTATGCCAACACAATGACATACAATGAAGGCATGCGCGGCATAGAGGCTTCACGTTTCCTCAGTTTTCTTGAAATCCACATAGGATTTCTCTCAACGATATTTGTTTATAGCTTGGACAATTCAGAATGCCCACTATTTCTGCAGAGGTTAAGTACTTCAGTAACTCTTATCCACCTGAAAACCGAGGCTTCATCGGCATTTGCGCCTTAAGTGAGTGTGTGTGTGTGTGTGTGTGTGTGTGTGTGTGTGTGTGTGTATTTGGGAACTTACGGGCGCCCAACGGCGGGGTTATCAGCGCCCTGAAATCGATAAAAACATACGAATGTGGACAAGAACGAAAACTGTCGTAGATGCATGCACACGAAACGACCACACAAGGACTATCGCACAGGCACTCTCACATGCATTAAAATCAATGAGGAGGCAAGACAGCCAATCAAGAAAGAAAGGGTAAAACAAACCAAAAAGAGCTAAGAGAACAGCACAGGGAAATGGTTCAACTGTTCACGACATTCACTATTTTAGCTACAAAATAGATTATACGAATATGTACGCGAACGTAATATGTGCTGATTTTAATTTATTTAATTTGTGGGCAATTAAATCATCACCTCTGATAGTTTATCGGTATAATTTTCTGACCTTGTCTACCGGAATAAGCTCCTGATCATCTTTTACTAAAGTGTGTTTCGTTATTGTCGGCATACTTTACAGACGGAAATATAAAATACGACATTGTGGAATATACGTTTAGTATGAACATACTCGTCACGTATGAATGTTGATTAATGTAAGATAGACTGAGCAGACAGAAAGCTATACGCTCTGACGCGTTTCAATTTCCAACATAAAAAACATGCTTCCGTTGCGCTGTCGAAAGAGTCAAGCGCATGTGGGGAGGAAAAGCATCCTTCGAAGCTCAGACAACGATACTCGTAAGTAAAGTTAGAGAAACAATATACAGCGAAAGGCTGCGTCAGGAAAGAGCAGGATCGCAAATACTACGCGAAAGTACGAAATGGTGTCCTTTCAGATACTTAAATTTCTATCGTAAACTATTTCTGGTGACATACAATTGGAACTATGAGCGCTTTGTAAGGACTGACATGGCGCTTCGGTAGCAGGGAATTAGACAATACAACTTGTGTACTACTTCACAGAACTCACGTGTACTCTGTATCTTTCTGCGCATGCGTCGGTCGTTGCAGCATTGCCCCCTCTCCGAGCACCGCTTTCACGTATCCACCTATTCTGCGACAGTGGTAGAGCTGCCTACGGGTGGAAACTTCCCGAGTAGGAGGTGCGACAGCTGGGCGGCAGGTCGTGGAAACAAAATCTTGGGCACTATGGGGTGTGTGGTCTGCGAGTGTATGCCCTTGAACACACAGGCTAGTAATCCACAAGCACCATTCATGTCGCCCCCGCTCCGATCAATACGTGTCACACGTGCCTTTCACCCGACTGGGTGGCGTTAACTCCAGATTACTCTAATTCTCTGGTATTCAAGATAACGATACATTAGCTCAACTCTGGCAATGGATATCTGTCTACTTACACTGTGCCAATAGCTCGGTAACTAATTTTCATAAATGAAACACTATGTGATAATGGTATTTACGGTAGGTTCTCTTTCCAGCACTAAGAACGACTTTTCTAAAACTCTTTAAGAAAGGACGGGGAGGAAAACAAAAGCACGTAGAAACTATGCACCCAATTATTAAAGAACTACTATAAAAGTAAATCCCTTATATATGCATGTCTCTTCTCTGTTAAAATCAAGGTCAGGATTTCCGCTCTTACATGCTGTGTCGTCTTCAGTCCGAACACTGGTTTGAGGCAGCTCTCCAAACTACTCATGTGCCAGCCACTTCACTTCGGTTAGCTACTGCAGTCAGGAAACAACCGTTCGATTTACAATTATAATATGAAGAGAAATAACTTAGCAATTCGCCACGCAGTCTTAGTGTGAGAGAAAAGAGTTAAATGTCCAGGCATAAAAACCTTTGACGACTTACACAGCGAGCGAAGAATTTAATAGGAAATCGAAACTTGAGACACAAACTGAAATCATTCTTAAACTAGCTGACAAGTTTTTCCATCATTGCGAGGGATCGCAAATATGGTCCACGGAATATGTAAATAACGGTATTTAACCAAGCTTTTTCATACATCTGGATTATCCCCGGCCAAGCCATTGATAATTCTTTGAATAACATTTCTGGTACCGTTATTGTAGTATGTTACTTCTGAAAACTAACGCATATTGTGTATACAGGTGAAGTGGTACATAAACCGAAGGCAATGAGTTGTCCGTGGAACTAAAAGGTTATTCTTTGATAAGTCCCCCAGATACAGTTTTAGATCCGTTACAGTTTCCCTTGTACACGAATGCTGCCCTTATTGGCGAACTTTTACATCTACACAGATACTCCGCAAGCCACCGGGGGTACTTATTTCCCCCCCTGTTCACTCGCAAATAGAGTGAGGGGAAAAGGGCATCTGTGCGCCTCCGTGTGGGTCCTAATTTCTCCTGTATTACCTTCGTTGGCACTCAGCTTCAAAGGCCGTTTCTCCAAATCTTCCCGAAAACAACGCCGCATTCCCACCTCAGTTCCCGAAGCATCTCCGCAACACTTACATGTTGTTCGAACCTACCGCTAACAAATCTAGCACCCCTCCTCTGAATTGCTTCGATGTCTTCTATCAATGCGACCTGGTACGGATTCCAAAGACTCTAGCATTAGCCGACAATAGGTAGCGACCATTTCCCTTCCCTACAAGTTTTCAATGACAAATCGGTAACGGCGCAACTTATGGAATTTTTTCTTGACAATTATTTCTCCGTACACTAACTTGCAACACCCTTACAAGCTTTTCAGACTGTTTCTGATCACCCTGTATATCAGTGCGGTAGCAGATAAAAATCGTATCCAGGCATAAAATGCTTTCGCTTCATGTGCGAAAAAATTCTCCAGCTTCACCACTTTTTAAAAAATGTACTTCACTAGAATTGAAAAAGGTAACTTAGTTTGTCACCTGTTATTTTCACTTCTCTGTTGTATTAAAGGCGGCATTAGCTGTGAAAGATCTCGACAGTTACAGCTAAAACGGCTCCACATCTACGCCTAAATCTATACTCTGCAAACCACCGTGCGGCGAATGGCAAAGGGAGCGTCCCACTGTGGGTTTCTTCCTATTCCATTCACATATGGAGCGCGGGAAGAATGAATACACCTGTACGCGCAGTAATTATTCTAACCTTATTCTGATGATCCTTATGTATGGGGTTGTAGTGTATTCCTAGAGTAATCACTTAAAGCTAGTTCCTGAAACTTTGTTAATAGGCTTCCTCGGGATAGTTTACGTCTATCTTCAAGAGTTTTTCAGTTCTGTTCCATCAGTATTTCTGTAACACCCTCCCACCAAGTACACAAATCTGCGACCATTCTCGTTCAATATCCCCTGTTAGTCCTATTTGGTACGTGTCCCCCACACATGAGCAATGTTCTAGGATGGGTCGCACGAGTGATTTTTTTGCAATCTCCTTGGTAGAC
This sequence comes from Schistocerca gregaria, assembly GCF_023897955.1. NCBI lineage: Eukaryota > Metazoa > Arthropoda > Insecta > Orthoptera > Acrididae > Schistocerca > Schistocerca gregaria. The sequence continues at coordinate 504,780,711 of NC_064927.1, forward strand.
TGATTGCACTTCCCAGTGTTCTACAAATAAACCGTGTAAGATTAGATTGTTTGACCTGTATGTGGCAAATACACTTCGTTAACTGGATGAAACCGAACACGCAGTTTAAGTGTAGTTATACGCTGTCTTGCTCAAGTGGCCCTAGCCCGATATGTCAGATGCCTATCACCTCATTAAGTCTGCTGTAGTAGATATGCTGCATCCGATATACCGTCCGTACTTGCAGTTTTTTTTTTCCTACGCTTTCTCCACTGGAGCTTCTGAAACCGGCAGTAAATGTAAGGCCTACCACCTTGTTACAATTATACAGAAACTGAACCGATTTCAGTTATCACAGTAAATGCGTCATAATAATAGAAGAGAGGACTTACTTTCCTCAGTACCCAGCACCGTATCAAGCATCATCTCATTTATTTTTCTCTCTATTTTCACTTTCAGTCATTCATCCAATCTATCAGTTAATTTCTCGTCCCGTCGCTTGTATTCTCGAATCTTTTTTTCTCTCCGGTTTATTCTACTCTCCAGGAAGTCCGCTGCTACATCACGTAATTGCCCCTAATCCCATTTTATTAGCCCAAACAGCTATTACCTCGTCCACTGGCACTATTATTGTAAGTATTAGCATTGTAACGGGGGCGCTCCACCACGAGATGGTTCGAACTCTACAAGAACTTCTAATCGCCGTATTTGACTGCCACCGAAAGGAACGACAGACTGCGGCACGAAATTCCTGATCAGCTGAATGCGTACCAACATCCTGGCCTGAAACGTTATAATCTGCAACGTCTCAACAAGTTAATGTACGTGACAATGATCATACACCCATTTCATGAGGACACTGTGCCGACCTGCCCACTCTGTTACCATTTCTTTTAAAAACTGTAACGATTAGTTACTTTCTCATGTAGTGTGGCTTGGTTAACTCAAATAATGCTAAAGAATACACGATACCCGCACTTAGGACTCGGCACGCCCACGATGGGTCCACCGGCTTTTCCTCCTCACACTGGGCTGTTTAACCATCGTGAACGTTAATACACCTGAGGGCCTTACTGGTATGCAATAGAGTAACTGCTGCGCGGGGCTTTAATTGGAGCTAGAAGTAGGAGGCTACTTACCGGAAAAAGATTTACGCTTCCATTTCCAAATCTAATTATATTCTCCGTGAATCCCTATCAAGTTTATGTCAGATGGTACTTTCTACTGTGCCATATATTGAGGTTTCTTACCACAGCTGAAGTATGGAGAGAAAAACGACTTATGTCTTCCTAATCTTGTCAGCAGTATCTCCACGGCACAGATACGCAATTGGCTACAGAATATTCGCGGTTTCTGCTCAGAGATTTTTGAAATTTTTTGATCACATTGTCGCGAGAAGGACTTGGATTTGAACATGGATTCTTGCGATTTGCGAGCATTATCCACGAAGGGCAAGTTTCTTGATTCCAGTTAATGATCCAGCACGCAGCTTTAATTGGGCAGCAAGTTTCCAAACAGCGCACACTCTACTCCAGATTGAAAGATTCATTCCGGATGCTTGTTATTCCCATGACCATTCTTTGTATAAGCATGTCCCCTGTCAGTCCGACCTGATACGAGTGTCATACGTCAGGAATATTCAAACATCGGCCCTGCAATCGTCTGATGTAGCCTCTTTCAAAGACAAACTACAGGTTCCCAGTGTTCTACCGCTTAATCGTACCCTGTCTTGTGCCGTAACTGCCAGTATGCCTATATGGTCGTTCCTTTCATACCTCTACACATTTTTATTCTCAAAATATTTGTACAGTATTACATAGCGCACTCTGACTGTGATTATTAACCTTTAGTCAAAAGATACCACGCTCTTACGACTCGTGCACAACTTTTCATTTCTCCACATTAAGAGATAGTTCCCCGTCTTTCCAACAGACTGATATTTTATCCAAAGCCAACTTATCTTACTGTAATTTTGGTAATTTCCAAGAATGATTGCCTATTGAAGTTGCGGTGTCCAAACAATAAATATTGAACATGCGATCATAAATCGATCATGTGACTGGCGGCGGGCGTTGTGATAATTATTTATGATCGTCATTTTTATCTGTTTTCCGTCGTTCCCTTAGTTGCTCTACATTATATACCTCCGCGAATTATTTGTGAGTTGCTAGGGAATCCCAGGCGATTTATGTCATTAGTGAGTGGGATGTCTCGTATTCTTGATGTTTCTTCGGCAGATTCTCTTACGTAGCAAAATCTAATTTAGACTGTGGTGGTGCGAAGTGTGTAGAACTTCGTAAGAGCAGTTTCGAGGCTGAAATATCGTTTACAATTTCATTGTGGACGGTGCGGAAAACGAATGAATATCAGGAAGAATACATGGTTGGACTCTTCCAAATTATCCATCCAGATCACCGTAATGGACTTTCACATGATAACACCGACGACGTTTAAGGTAAGTTGTCTCCTTTGCAAATACAAATATTTTTGTAACGTTCTTATGTCGTTGCTGTAGCGACCACCGTAAAAAATACTCATAACGCCCGCCACCGGAGATGCATGATCCATTTACGATCACACGTTCGATATATATCGTTTGGACCCCGCGACTTCGATAGGCAATCACTTTAGGAAATTACCGTAATTTTTACCAGATAGCTGCATCACCTGAGAAAATGCCTAATATTTGCAATTAATACAAATCGCTAAATCATTACTGTAGCACCGGCCGGAGTGGCCGAGCGGTTCTACGCGCTACAGTCTGGAACCGCGCGACTGCTACGGTCGCAGGTTCGAATCCTGCCTCGCGCATGGATGTGTGTGATGTCCTTAGGTTGGTTAGGTTTAAGTAGTTCTAAGTTCTAGGGGACTGATGACCTCAGAAGTTAAGTCCCATAGTGCTCAGAGCTATTTGAACCATTCATTACTGTAAAACATTGACAGTAGCAGTACTATTAGAATCCCCTGGGGCACATTACCCGATACAGCTTCAGCGTCCTGCCTGTCACGAAATTTTTCAGTCAGCCGCAATTTTAAACGCGGCACGCACCCACGGCAACAAAAACATGTCATGGCATCCACACATCAAAGTACACATGTGACAAAGTGGAGATGATTGTAGATGAACGCTACGTCAACGCTTCAGAACAATCTACGAAAATCAATAAAAATGGCCAGTTACGTTACAATCGAACTTATGACTACAAGGCGCACACGGAATCAATCTCAAATACTAACTTTTTACCGCAGTGCATGTACTTTTCGCTGCCTACAAAACACCGATACCATACGACTTGAATACACACCACCTTCCCCCCCTTTCTCTGTTAGGTGGAGAAACGCTAGAGATACTTTAAGTATTAAAGGAGGTTCCACAGTACCGCGTTTCATCAAAGTCAAGGTCATTACAAGGACGGAAAAGGAAATATGGGTTTGATGTCCCGTCGACAACGAGGTAATTAGAGATAGAGCATATCATGCCTAGGGCAAGGATGGGACAGAAAATCAGCCGTCTCCATTTCAAGGAACCATCCTAACATTCACCTTAACAATTAACAGAAACCGCGGAAAATCTAACCAAGATGCCCAGGTAACTTTATTTCTGACACACAACTGGCCGCGTCCTTTGGCATTATAAAAAGTTATCGTCCTCTTAAGAAAACATTTCTGAAGGAAAAAAAGGTATAGTGACCACGCATAGTTGAGATTACAAGGATATTCGATGAAACGAATTACAGGTACTTGAAGTATATGTTCGCAAGTGTTTAACCGAGATGATACCACTTCTGTGTAAAAATTTGCTATCAACGTCGCTGGAAACCAATGAGTTCTCCGCAAACACGCCGGAAGACCCCTCCGAAATGACAGTGGTTTCCATTGCTAACAAGCGTTGGCTGTGTCAAAAGGCGTGACTGCCCAAATCACAAACCAAAACAGTTCACGGCCCTTGACAGTGAATATTCTGGTTTGGAGTCTCAGGTTCATTACGAAATGTTTCCTGCTTTTGGCTAAAGTGATCTGAGGAAACGGCGTTGTAGTTCAATTAAGGTTGCTAGAGAAGAACCATGCTGCTTCTCCGAGTACAAGCCCAGTTCTTACCCACTGAGCCACTTCGCTTCGTATTCTAACCATGTTGCCGGCAATATGTGCCAAATGTCAATGCAAGGAGACAAATTTACAACTTATGAATTACCCATACACATTCATCGCCGTAAGGACGAGAGGGCGGCGGTTAAATGTGGAAGGAACTTATTCCAAATAAAACTTATATGTAAAATCACAATTACATACTCGACGCAGTATAATTGTTTCCCGTTGATGAAAAGTGACGACATAGCTACAACTAATTTTTCGCACCTTAGTTGAACCCTAAAAGTATCATGGTAAGGTAGTCTGGTGCAAAATAATTCGTCGCTCAAGAATCCAATCATCTAAAGTAGTTCTGTCCCAACAGTCCTGCCAACGTGTTATCACACCGCCGTTACAAGAAGCGAAATCGGTCGTTGCGACAATGTAGGTAAGTAAAAGCTATTGCGAAGTTATTCCATATTTACGCGAAAATTCGTTGCTAAGCGTCTTTTGTCACTTCAGTTACAGGCCAAAACATCAAAAAATAAGAATTGAGCCTATCTTTTTTAATGGTAGAAAAATTAGTACTGCCGATTATTGAGCAAAAAATACGAGTAGTATTTTGTTATTCAACCCATAAATCTTTAAACATAAATATTCGGGTAATAGCGATGCTCAAAGACCACACTAAAAATCCGGACCCCTCCCCCCCCCCCCCCCCGTAATGCACGATGTAAGTATATAAACCAGTACACTCAATATGACATTTCCTTCGCAATTAATGTTCGCAAGTTTTCCTGGTAAAACATTATCAATGTACGTTTATCGTGTATGTGTCTCTCCTTCAGTAATGGTCAACAATGGAGAATGTCGGAAATTTAGAAATCGCTACATAAACGAACAAAAAATCCTGAAATATGGGCATGAAGTTTGTGGAGGAAAGGAAATACTGAAACATAACCATAGCACTCTACACGCTATTATTCAAGGCTGCTGAAGAAGCACAACATTTTCAGTTCTGGCAGATTAAAACTGTGCCGAACCGAGACTCGAGTTCGAATCTCGGTCCGCCACAGCTTTAATCGGCCAGGAAGTTTCATACCAGCGCACACTCCACAGCAGAGTGAGAATTTAATTTGAGATAATTAACAATTCAATCATAATACTTTGAAGGCAGTAGCCATCCAAAATGCCTGGAGTAATTTTAGTTGCAAAATTACTGGAAAGTTATTACAGTGTACAAACCGGTACTGCCTGGAACTAAAGACGCCAACTTCTGTAGCACTAAATTACAATAAATCTGATACAAGTTTTTAATACCCGATTCCACTTTCCGATTGGCGTCTTGCACTGATACATTCATATTCACTTATGCTTTACTCGAAAAATCGAAATCAACGAAAACATACCTGGGAGTGTGAGCCTAGAAAGTGAAAATTAGTGTTTACTTCAAATTTTATATAATATGAGACGAAAGATTTAGAGTACTGCTTTCACATTTGATCACTCAACGATTTTGAATAAAGGAAATCAACAATGGCCTAAACACATTGCTAAAAAGAAAAAAAAGAAGACTTAAAATTTCAGCCACGCCCCCCTACAAGGTATTGACAGAAAGCCCAAAGATACAACATATTCTAGAAAACGACAGCTTTAGGTGAAAATTTGACAAGTCTTTAATTAAAATGTTTTCCTGCAGGTTTAAATCAAACTAAAACTTAAGCGAAAATTCTACTCTTGGTCACTGTAGGCCACATTTACTGATCTCATGTAAACTGAATACCCTATTGTAATTCTATTCCAGTTGTTTGTTAAATTTCAAATTGACATCGCAAGAAAAGCATAACAGTATGCTAATATACCATTATGTTGCCTCATTTGTGCCAAATGTTGATGCTCGCTGAAATACTTAGGAAACATGTAATCGTAACGATTTTCCACACATGAAACAAAAAAAATGTAAATATGCCTTTAGTGATTCACAAGATACAACATAATAGAAATGGAATACAGTTACAAACTCTTATTACTTACCGAACGTAAAGTTTCTCAGAGAGGTGCCCTGGTTGAAGCTGCTGTGAGCACGGCAAGGGCAAAGAGGACGAATCGGACGCCCTTTTGGCAGAGGCAGGAACTATTTACTTCCTGCAATATGCTACGTCTCTGGTAGGTGGCAGCACATGTGTTGCCGGTTGATTTCTAGATATGTTTGTTGTCAAGTGGAATACGAATAACACGCTAGTAATTTTTACATGCACTAAACTAAAGTGATATTATAATTGATGTTACAGGCATCCCATAGTACTTCCTGTTGCTCCTATGATGTGTCCTGGACCTGTTTCGCTGCAGTGCCAAATTAGTTTTACGTTTAGTGCGCGGACTATACGATATAGTACTATTTTATGAGTTATCGTGAAGCAGTTCAGTTCAGAATGTTTGTACATAAACAATTAATCACTTTCGTAATCAAAACGAGTGAAAGCTGATTTTACAGTTTCCCGACAATATTATGAATGCTGAAGAAAATTCCAACACTAAATCTGAAGCACAGGCGCCAAATGAAGATACTGAATTATTGCAGAAAAAGAAAAGGTCGTCTAGCTCAGAGAATGGTTCACCGAAACGAAAGAAACATAAGACCGAAAAGCATAAAAAGAAGAAACGTGAATCATCATCGGAATCTGTATCACCAGATAGTGATTCATCTCTAAGCACAAGTTCATCTTCTACGAAGGAGAAGAGAAAAAAACGGAAAAAGAAGAAACACAAAAGAGAAAAGAAGAAGAAAATGAAGAGAGAGAAGGAGAAGAGGAAAAGAAAGAAGGAAAAGAAAAGAAAGAAGAGGCAAAGCAAGGACGAAGAAATCATTGGACCAGTTCTGCCAGAGGATGCAGTCAAAACCTCGCCGTCTGTTGACACGATTTCACAGACCACTTGCAGATCTATGGCACCAATGACGAAAGAAGAGTGGGAAAAGAAGCAGAGCATTGTGCGACGAGTATTTGATGAAGAGACTGGCAGATACAGGCAAGTTGCTTACTAATTAGAAGTCAACATTATAACATACCAGTGATAGAATCTAGCCTTGTAGCAGAAACCCTAGCATTTTTCGAGGCTCTATGCAATCAGTTATACTTGGATTATACATCTGATTTTTACCGCCCCAAAAAAGTACAGTCGTTACAAACTGTTGAAAGTAAACCTTGCAGAGTTGTGCGTCTTTCGCTAAAGATTTCTACATGTATCTTTTGTTCCATTTAAATAGCATTGGCCTGGAAATTAAGTGTTCGTACGCATCCATTAGTCTCCTTCAAAATTATCTCGTTTTTAGGAATCAAAAATGAGTTGTCTCTCAGTTTGGTGGCTGACCATTTTGGTTGTCCTTTCCCTTGTAGCGATATATAATTGTGTCATTATACTAGTGCACTGAAGTACTTGTGTGTTCAACAAACCTTTTGTGGTATGCCATTTCTATTATGTTGTGTCTTGTGAATCACTAAAGGCATATTTACATTTTTTTTTTCATGTATGGAAAATCGTTACGATTACATGTTTCCTAAGCATTTCAGCGAGCATCAACATTTGGCACAAATGAGGCAACATAATGGTATATTAGCATACTGTTATGCTTTTCTTGCGATGTCAGTTTGAAATTTAACAAACAAATGGAATATAATTGGTGTCTGATGTGGATGAACATACTTCAGACTAGTCTTTTTTTGTCAGTGATGGCATAAAATAGGCAGAAAAATTTGTTGATATGTGCGCAAACTCTGCAGAGCACATTATATTTACTACTTACCTTTGTTTTAACCAAGCCGGGTAAGATTTAATGGACCCATAACATTTTACATATGCTTATTTACCTTATATGTAACATAATATGAACAGAGTTACACATCAAGAGATTTGCCAGTTGTGTAGTACAGATTTTCTGAATTTATCTTTCATTTTTAATTATTTACAAAAAAAAGAGCATTTAATATGAAATGAACAACAGCCTCGGATTATATTGCTGATGAAATCTGTTTGCACAACGTTATTCCATGTTATTGTTTATTGGCTTCACCAATTTAGAACGAAATTTTCTACTCCAACCTAACTTTGACATTGGTCAGTGCTACTGATTCACTAGTCATTCACGTATCATGATTAGTAAACTGCATCATGAAAGATAGCCTTCTCGGACATGGGACATGTCAAGTTATATGTTAACAGGCAGAAGTAACCACTCCTGGCTACTTCTGCAAAGTAGAGCAGTTACTTCATATATATATATCTGGAGAAAAGCAGCTAAACTTTGGAAAAAGCTAGTACTGTTGTGTCTCCTGGACTGTGTTCTCTCCCCACCCCCACCCTCTCTCTCTCTCTCTCTCTCTCTCTCTCTCTCTCTCTCTCTCTCTCTCTCTCTCACACACACACACACAGATGTGTGTATATAAAAATGATTGGAAAAAAAAATGCTGACTACTTCAAATTATTATCATGTTCATGAATTCACCTATGGTGTAGAAGAAGTTGTTAAGAAGAAACATCTTCCGTTTACATTTGAAAGCACATCACATCCGTACTCTGCAAACCACCAGGAAGTGCATGGCAGAGGGTACATCTACGTGTTCCATTGATGTATGGAATGCAGGAAGAATAATTGTTTACATGCCTGAGCCATGTATGCTGTAACCAATCTAATGTTGTTCTCACAAACTCTGTGTGATCGATACATAAGGGGTTGTTTTATTTTTGTAGATTCATCGTCTAAAACCAGTTCTTGAAACTTTGTAAGTGAGCTTTTTCGTTATAGTTTGTCTGCTTTTGAGAGTGTGCCAGTTCAGATTTTCAGCATCTATGTGACTTTCTCCCCAAGGTCAAACAAATCCGCGACCATTTCTGCTGCCCTTCTCTGTATAGGCCTACATTCAATCCTCCACGTTAGTCCTATTTAGTAAAGGCCCACACACTTGAGCAATATTCTAGAATGGGTCACACAAGTTTTTTTGTTAGTAATTTCCTTCGTAGGCAGGTTGCATTTCACCTGCATAAACTGAAGTCCACAACCTGCATTACCCACGAGTAAGCGTATGTGACCATTCCATTTCATATCCCTATGAAGTGTTACACACAAGTATTAGCATGAGTTGGTTGATTCCAGTGGTGACTCATTGCTATTATAGTCATAGCGTACTACATTTTTTTGTTTTGTGAAGTGCACAGTTTTATGTTTCTGTATATTGAAAGCAAGTTGCCAATCTTTGCATCACATTGAAATCTTATCCAGATCTGACCAAATATTTATGCAGCTTCTTTCAGACAGTACTTCATTATAGGCAAATGAATCATCTGTAAAAATCTGAGATTACTATTAGAATTGCCCTAGAAAATTATCCCATAAAACAACAATGACTGAGACTGTCCAACTTGTCTGTATCCCCCAAGGTTGGCAATAATTCATATGACAAAATAACCAAGCCTAAACATTTTAAAAAGTCTGCTAATTGGTTTTTCCACTTTTAAGTTGTCATCAGTATGCATACCTAAGACATAATAACTTAGAACTTCCTATGCTGCTAATTATTTCTTGTGGATAGGCCTAATAGAAAGTAGGATAATAAAGAAACATCATTTACTATATTCTCTGTTGATGTTTCCTTGCATGACTTCACAACAATGCTTTTAGTATCTGGAGACAAGACTAGTTACCCCTCCTGATTCAAGTAAAATGACATAGCATTAACATACAGCAAGAAGAGTAGTGGGCCAAAGATTGATCACTGTGATATTCTCTTTGTTGTTTCTCCACATGCAGTTTATGTGGAATTCCATTTTGTATTACATGAGCAGTCTAAGGAGACTTCTGCATTCTGATTCTTAAGTGAGAACTAAACCAGGCATCTACTGAACTATGTGTTCCATAAAAACTTAACTTCTCTAACATTGTGACTGACATAATCAAATGCTTTCAACAAGTCACAGAAAATTCCAACTGATTATATTTTATCATTTAAAGATTTAATTAAGTATCCATCAAATGTATAAATAGCTCACTCAGTAGAGTGGCCCACATCAACGAAAGCATCGAATTACACCTGTCTGCTTTCGCCCATGAAGTATGGTGTTATAGTGTGTGACGTCATTACGGCATGGAGTTTTTGAGTTGATTGTGTTTGTAGATGTCATGTTGTTGTATTTTATGGTGCCCTCTGGCGGTGTATGTGGGCATATTGAGTTTAACATGTGGTATTGGGTTAATCTGAGTTTTAGTTGTCATTGTCCTAATGTGGTTTTGAGTTTAGGTACTTGGTGTTGTAATGTGTGTTGTGGAAGTGTTTTCAGTGAGTTATTAAGGTTTTTTTTAAATATGTAGGTCTATTTGGAATTTTTGTTACCACTTGGTTTCAGAATCATGAAAGGAGGTTGTATACATGGAAGAACCCTGGAGATACTAAAAGGTTTCAGATAGATTATATAATGGTGCGACAGAGATTTAGGAACCAGGTTTTAAATTGTAAGACATTTCCAGGGGCAGATGTGGACTCTGACCAGAATCTATTGATTATGAACTGTAGATTAAAACTGAAGAAACTGCAAAAAGGTGGGAATTTAAGGAGATGGGACCTGGATAAACTAAAAGATTCAGAGGTTGTACGGAGTTTCAAGGAGAGCATAAAGGAGCAATTGACAGAAATGGGGGAAAGAAATACAGTAGAAGAAGAATGGGTAGCTTTGAGTGATGAAGTAGTGAAGGCAGCAGAGGATCAAGTAGGTAAAAAGACTAGTAGAAATCCTTGGGTAACAGAAGAAATATTGAATTTAACTGATGAAAGGAGAAAATATAAAAATGCAGTAAATGAAGCAGGCAAAAAGGAATACAAACGTCTCAAAAATGACATCGACAGGAAGTGCAAAATGGCTAAGCAGGGATGGCTAGAGGACAAATGTAAGGATGTAGAAGCTTATCTCACTAGGGGTAAGATAGATACTGCCTACAGGAAAATTAAAGAGACCTTTTGGAGATAAGAGAACCACTTGTATGAATATCAAGAACTCAGATGACAACCCAGTTCTAAGCAAAGAAGGGAAGGCAGAAAGGTGGAAGGAGAATGTAGAGGGTTTATACAAGGGTGATGTACTTGAGAACAATATTATGGAAATGGAAGAGGATGTAGATGAAGACAAAATGGGAGATAAGATACTGCGTGAAGAGTTTGACAGAGCACTGAAAGACCTGAGTCGAAACAAGGCCCCCGGAGTAAACGACATTCCATTGGAACTACTGACGGCCTTGGGAGAGCCAGTCCTGACAAAACTCTAGCATCTGGTGAGCAAGATGTATGAGACAGGCGAAATACCCTCAGACTTCAAGAACAATATAATAATTCCAATCCTAAAGAAAGCAGGTGTTGACAGATGTGAAAATTACCGAACAATCAGTTTAATAAGCCACAGCTGCAAAATACTAACGCGAATTCTTTACAGACGAATGGAAAAACTAGTGGAAGCCGACCTAGGGGAAGATCAGTTTGGATTCCGTAGAAATACTGGAACACGTGAGGCAATACTGACCTTACGACTTATCTTAGAAGAAAGATTAGGGAAAGCAAACCTACGTTTCTAGCATTTGTAAACTTTGAGAAAGCTTTTGACAATGTTGACTGGAATACTCTCTTTCAAATTCTAAAGGTGTCAGAGGTAAAATACAGGGAGCGAAAGGCTATTTACAATCTGTACAGAAACCAGATGGCAGTTATAAGAGACGAGGGACATGAAAGGGAAGCAGTGGTTGCGAAGGGAGTAAGACAGGGTTGCAGCCTCTCCCCGATGTTATTCAATCTGTATATTGAGCAAGCAGTAAAGGAAACAAAAGAAAAATTCGGAGTAGGTATTAAAATCCATGGAGAAGAAATAAAAACTTTGAGGTTCGCCGATGACATTGTAATTCTGTCAGAGACAGCAAAGGACTTGGAAGAGCAGTTGAACGGAATGGACAGTGTCTTGAAAGGAGGATATAAGATGAACATCAACAAAGGCAAAACGAGGATAATGGAATGTAGTCGAATTAAGTCGGGTGATGCTGAGGGAATAAGATTAGGAAACGAGACACTTAAAGTAGTAAAGGAGTTTTGCTATTTAGGAAGTAAAATAACTGATGATGGTCGAAGTAGAGAGGATATAAAATGTAGACTGGCAATGGCAAGGAAAGCGTTTCTGAAGAAGAGAAATTTGTTAACATCGAGTATAGATTTAAGTGTCAGGAAGTCATTTCTGGAAGTATTTGTTTGGAGTGTAGCCATGTATGGAAGTGAAACGTGGACGATAAATAGTTTGGACAAGAAGAGAATAGAAGCTTTCGAAATGTGGTGCTACAGAAGAATCCTGAAGATTAGATGGGTAGATCACGTAACTAATGAGGAAGTATTGAATAGGATTGGGGAGAAGAGAAGTTTGTGGCACAACTTGACTAGGAGAAGGGATCGGTTGGTACAACATGTTCTGAGTCATCAAGGGATCATCAATTTAGTATTGGAGGGCAGCGTGGACGGTAAAAATTGTAGAGGGAGACCAAGAGATGAATACACTAAGCAGGTTGCAGTAGGTACTGGGAGATGAAGAAGCTTGCACAGGATAGAGTAGCATGGAGAGCTGCATCAAACCAGTCTCAGAACTGAAGACCACAACAACAACTGATCAGTTTGGTGTTTGTTGTGTGGAAAGATGTCTACCTAATTTTCTTAATTGCTTTTATGTTAAGTATGGACATGACAGTAACATTCATGAGGTGTATCATTGCAAGTTGTTGTTGGTTGGTTGATTGGTTGTTTTTGGGGAAGGAGACCAGATAGCGAGGTCATTGGTCTCAGCGGATTAGGGAAGAAGGGGAAGGAAGTCGACAGTGCCCTTTCAGAGGAACCGTCCCGGCATTTGCCTGGAGCGATTTAGGGAAATCACAGAAAACCTAAATCAGGATGGCCGAACGCGGGATTGAACCGTCGTCCTCCCGAATGAGAGTCCAGTGTCTTGCCACTGTGCCACCTCACTCGGTATCATTGCAAGTGAGATGGTTGACAATATGATTTCTGTCATACAGTTTCTGCAGATGTTCGGTCTTATTACTGAATGTGTAAGGTTCCCATTTGTGGCGACAGCATGTGGTTGATGAGAGTTCCAGCAGCTCGGGCCAGGGACACATATATGTGGCATTTTTGGCGTGTGGTGTGTGTGTGTGTGTGTGTGTGTAGTGATGTTATTGTCGTCATTTTGTATACGCCCGAAGTAGCTGTTTCCGCCATATTAATGATGTGGTTATTGCGTATGGTTGGTTGGTAATAACACACACTAAGTACTGAATATTCATTTATTAAACACTGAGAGCACATGAACAAACATGGCAGAAGAACAAAGTACACGCCGAGAAGAAGGTAGGACAAAGCAGTCCAAAGAAATGCGAGTGCTCCGCACAAGGGATGCCACAGTGCTGCCCCCAGTAGTGCGGAGGACAGCGGAGGGAAGCTTCATCGCACGAATTCATGATGTTTGTGCCAGCATGGTGGTTATAGGTGGCAGCCGGCATGAGAAGTAGGCGCATCGGAATTAGCGGTGCAAGGCTCCCGTGGCTCCAACGGCTGCGCAGGCAGAGAGACGTCGGCCGAAGGCAGGTCGGCAGCATCGGGAGGCAGGTTGGTGAGTGACCGCACCGGTTTCAGTCAATTGACAGGCGCAGTCCGTGGTCATCCGTGTGGGTGGATGACGAACGTGATTGTACCATAACGTAGCACGTGGTGAGGGCTGAGTAATGCGGCTGCAAGGCTGCTCAGACAGTGTCATCCCGCAGCATCACAAAGTCACATGAAGCAAGGTCCTTGTGAATGAACATAGGCGGGGTGGAGTGAGGGAGTGGAAGAGGAATGTGGAGGTGTGCAACGTGCGTACGAACCCTTTCGACCAGAGCGGAAGATCCACGGTAGCGGCTGAGGATATATCCTCAATGAACTCGGCCAGGAGGAGGAGGAATTTGCCATATAGAATCTCAGCGAGCATGGCGTTCAAGTCTTCTCTGTGGGCTGAGCGAATACCCAGCAGGACCCATGGGAGGGCCTCAGACCATAGACCACTGTGAGACATAAGTGTGGCCTTGAGTGTGCGGTGCCGCCCTTCGACCGGGCCGTTTGCCTGCGAGTGGTAAGCCGTGGTTTGAAATTTGGCTACGCTGCAGAGCTGTGCAAGGAGGACAGACTCAAACTAGCGTCCCGTGTCAGTCGTGAGAGACAGGGGGCAGCCAAAACAAGCAATCCGTGCCGAGGTGAAAGAACATGTGATGGTCTCAGCCGTGATGTCAATAAGAGGGACTGCCTCGACCCAGCAGGTCACACGGTCGATGATCGATAAGATGTATCTGTAACCCTCGGAAGGGGGCAGGGGACCATTGCATTGATATGGACTTGCCGAAGACACAACTTTAGAATGTCAAACTTGCCCAGTATAGGTTGAACGTGCCTGCCAACCTTGCTGCGCTGGCACGGAACACTTGCATTGGTCCAATGCAGCAGTTTTGCTTCATACCGGGCCAGACAAAGCACTCCATAACCAGCCGTGTCATGGCTCGTGTTCCAGGGTGGGCCAAGCTGTGCAAGGCAGTAAAAACCCCGTGATGAACGGCAGTAGGGACCAGGGAGCGGGATGTACCCGTTGAGGGTGTCACAAAGGACAGGGATCATCAACCCGTGTAGCCTATGGGGGTGGACAGAGAGCAATGACTCATTGTCTGATAATATTCGCTGTATATCATCGTCTTTGGCCTGAAGTCGAGCGAGCTTTTCCAGATTCAGTGGTGTGGTTAGCGCGCAGATGAGGGAAAGGTAGACCACCATTCCATAGATGTAGCACGCATCGGAAGAATGCTGACAGATGTAGGTCATATGGCAGAAACACCTCAGCGGAAGGTCCTTAGCAGGATTATGAATAGCGTCCACAAGTGGCTTATGATTTGTATAGATCGTGAAAGGTCCCTCGAGGTTGCTACGGAAATGTTTAGTCGCCTCGTACATTGTGAAGAGCTCACAGTCGAAAGCAAACCATTTACACTGGTTGTTAGTCAGTTTCGTGGAAAAGGTTGGGCGGAGTCGACGGTGTGCTGTTGTGAAACGGCACCCACAGCTGAGTCACTGGCATCGGTAGTGATAGAGACACAGGCCTCAGGATCAGGGTGGGCGAGCGTGGCAGCCTTGGCGAGGGCAGTTTTAATGTTACCAAATGCATCGAGCATGGGTTTGGTCCACTCCAACTTCCATTTCCCAGTGGTGTTGTTGCCGGAGGAGGGGTGTCGGTGAGGGCCATTTGGACGGAGGCAGTCTGAGGAATATGGCGGCGATAAAATTTATCCTTACCCAGAAAACAATGGAACTGAGAATAATCCTCAGGGAGAGGGAGATCAAGTACGGTTTCCACATGGGAGCTCGCCAGTCGGAGGCCACCGGCAGAGACGGTATGGCCTAGGAAGGTCACTGATGTGGAACACAGTCGAGATTTATCATGGTTGATCACTACGCCATTGGCAGCAAGGGTCGAACGAACCGCATCAAGGTGAACTTCATGTTCCTCAGTGGAGGAGGAAAAGATTAGTATATCATTCAAGCAAGCATAAGCAAGTGGCAGAGGGAGCAAAATGGAATCAATGAGCCGCTGCTATGTCTGCACAGCATTTTTCAATCCATAAGGCATGTAACATTATTCAGATAGGCCGAAGGGTGTGATGATGGCAATCTTAGGAATATCTGGTGGATGCATAGGGATCTGATGGTATTTCAGTCATATAGTAATTGCGTGAAATCCTGTACATGAGGACTGGGGTAGTTATTGATAATGGTGTGAGCGTTAGGGGACCTCTAGCCCCACACATGCATGAGGTGCTTTTCTTTTTAGGAGCAGGATGAATGAGTGAAGACCAGTTGCTGTCGGAGGGGCGGAGGACACCTGAATCCAGCAGAACCTGAATGATCTCCTTGGCACAGAAAAGTTGGGAAGCGTTAAGGTGCCTGGCCGTATAACGTACAGGTGGGCCGTTGGTGGTGCGAATCCTTTTACAAGTGCCATTACTGATGTCCGATACTCGCGAAGCGGGGTCAGCAAGATGGGTCAAGAAGGGATCCACAGGCAATGTCAGTTCAGTGGCCTTCATGAACCGAGGTGGCGTAGGCGGGGTGTCAGCTGTAGTTGACAATGAAAGGTGAGTTACAGGAGCCACATGGTGTGAAGAATCAGGAGGGGCATGTGGGTGCGTCTTGGAGACTCGTCTGCGGTGATGAGAGTACAACAGTGGGCGGTGGAATGTTCGACACTGGAGCAGGTTGGCGAGAAGACGTAGTAGAGGCATACAGGGTACGTTCGGAAAGTAATGCAATTGAATTTCCCGCGCCGCTCCTAGTAGTCGGAGTGGGAGCGGGCCACATGGAGTAGGTGGGGGGGACGCTAAGCTTTGCCGCGAAACCGGTTTCAGTGCTCTCCGAGCTGTGGAAGCGGCAGGACGTCTGTTATTGTAAACCTCTGCGCGCCGACCGTGTCACGGAAAAAATGGAATCGACGATCGAGCAACGTTACGCAATTAAGTTTTGTGCTAAACTGAACAAATCTTTTGAGGAGACTAACAAAATGATTCGTGAGGCTTACGGGGACTCTGCTCTGTCCTACTCACAAGTTTCGAGGTGGTTAAAGGCCTTTAAGGAAGGCCGGGAAGAGGTTCACGACGAACAACGCTGTGGGCGGCCGTCAACCAGCAAAACCGACAACAATGTGGCTCGTGTGCGACAACTGTTGGACTCTGACCGTCGATTGAGTATCAGGATGGTTGCCAATGAACTGAACTTGCCGTCTACTGTTGTTTTTCGCATTGTTACTGAAGATTTAGCGATGAGGAAAGTGTGCGCCAAGCTCGTGCCCAAGGTGTTGTCAGACGACGAAAAGACCAACCGAGCGGAAATTTCAAGTGAACTTTTGCAACGTGTTGAAATTGAACCTGATTATTTGGACAACGTCATCACTGGTGATGAAACCTGGGTTTTTGAATACGACCCAGAAACAAAACGCCAAAGCTCTGAGTGGCACACTGATCAGTCCCCCAAGCCCAAAAAGGCAAGAATGAGCAAATCAAAAGTGAAAACAATGCTCATTGTCTTTTTCGACAGCAAAGGAGTGGTCCATAAGGAGTTTGTTCCTCAAGGACAGACAGTTAACGCTGCCTACTACGTGGATGTGCTGGAAAGACTCCGCAAAAGGGTCGTCAGGACGAGAAAGGACATCTCCTCTACCTGGCAACTCCATCACGACAACGCGCCTTGCCACAACGCGCTACGAGTCTGCGAGTTCCTGGCCAAACACCAGGTGCCAACGCTGCCCCACCCCCCCTATAGTCCTGACCTCGCCCCAGCTGACTTCTTTTTGTTTCCTAGGATTAAGTCAGCCCTGAAAGGAACCCGTTTTTCGTCCATAGACGAGATCCAATCCGCCGTGACGAAGACCTTGCGAGAGGTCCCAGAAGACGCCTTCCAGGGCGCGTACCGGTCATGGCAGAGTCGCTGGAAAAAATGTGTAGAGGCCCAAGGACAGTACCTTGAAGAATTTTAAGTGTTTGTGCAAATCTGTTCAATAAATTACTTTAAAAAAAATAATTGCATTACTTTCGGAACGCACCCTGTATGTTGGGTCGCCTTGTTGTGGTTCTGCATATAGACGACGTATTGTACACCGTGCATGTGACAACTCAGTGGAGGTAGAGGCAATGCGGGTGCATAAGGCGGTGTTCTGGATGCGGAGTTCGGCAATTTGTGAGTGCATGTCCGACAGGTCAGAGAGCCGTACAGTAATGCACTCGAGTAGGGATGCACATGTGGAAAGTCTAGCCAAGGAGGCGGAGAGCAAAGTCATGCTGAACTAATGTGAGCACAGAACAGTAGAACCAAACACAGTAGAGGCAGAGCGCAGCGGCTTTCAGGTCTGGTGAAAGGTCTTAATGATGCAGAAAATCCAGCCCTTCACAGGTTCATCCATCAACAACGTGGAAGGTCAAAGGGAAGATGTCGACTGGCGATAGGCGAAGTGACATCTTGATTGAGCCATGGACCGCAATAGGAGAATGGTTGGTGATGATCAAGGCGAATGTAGTTGGTGAAAGTGTGTTGCCAGAGTGCTTGGCCAGGATAATGCTAATGTCAGTGCCAGTGTCGACTAGAAAGCGATTGCCCAATGACAAGTCTGTGGCACAGAGGCGTCACGTTGCTGAAGTCGGACAGTAGGCACCGTGAAGGAATGTTCTGGGACGTGGCGCCTAAACGTGCCCGCTAAAATCATTTGGGTAGGCGCATGGCAGTTGCGGGCAACATCCCCATAAGTGGCACGGAACCAGCGGGTAGGCCAGTGGTGGGGTGGTGCGAAGCGGAAGGGGGCCGCAGCTGAGTGTGTTGGGGCTGGTAGCCGATTTGGCTGCTGCTCTTGCAAGGTCAGCGGCTTTCAGGAGGGCACAGGCAGTACCTCCCGTAGGCCGCTAGATGGCAGCTCCTGACTGGCAACTGAGGCACCGAGAGGAGCACACTGGCCTCTGCCAGCAGGGTGCGTAACCAAAGGTGCAGGTATGCCAACTGAGGGTGATCGAGATGTCGTCCATGACAGGAGAGTCAGTGACAAATGATAGCGTAAGCCCGATCCTCCATGCGTAAATGAATCTCAGGTGGGTCGGCGACAAGAAGCAGTAGATGAAGTTGCAGATACAAAGGCTGTTGGCCATCCACACTGTCCAAAGCACAGTGTTAGGTAACGCTTGATCGTTGATTAATGCACTTAGGCGCAGCCAAAGCTGCAAAGGAGTGCGGTCCTCGAGATGCTCGTTGTGAATAATGTGGTGGATACCCTCTGCTGGAGGGCGAGAAGGGCACTCGATGAGCAGTGCTTTTGCCGTCGAATACTTGTGTGAGGCGGGCGGTGAGAGAAGCAAGTCACTGATGAGGTCCGGATGAGCTTGGAGGTGACTCACCTGGCAGACAATTGTAGTTGTAGTTGTAGTAGTAGTACTAGTAGTAGGTGATTTGTGTGTGGTTCACATTTTACAATGACATTAGACACATCATATTCATACAGCTTTAAACATATGTGAAATTTGTGTGTACAGTTATTGTACACACAACACAGCAAAATATGTGGGAATAAAGGAGATGACTCACTGAAAGGCAGAAAGGGACACAAACGAAAGGTACAGAGCTTTGCTAGCTTTTGGAATGAAATTCCTTTCTCAGGCATGTAGGATAAAACACACACACACACACACACACACACACACACACACACACACACACACACACAGAGGTTCACACACACTCAACCTATTTCACTACATTGTGGTCAGTTGACGGCCAGCTCTTTCCTGGCCCACAGTCAGAGTGCTGAGGTGAGGTGGTGGTGCAGGGTGGGGTGGGATGTGCGATGGAGAGAGGCAGGAGGCAGAGTAGGGTTTGGAGGGAAGCACCTAGCAGCTCGTGTGAGAGTGAGGAGCCATCTGTGGGCTAGCAAGGGGTGCAGGTAGAGGGGGCAGGTGGCAGATGGCTGGGCAAGCGATATGGGGTGGGGGGGGACAGCGAGTTACCGTAGGTTTAGGCCAGGAAGGGAGCAAAGGATGTGCTGTAAGGATAGCTGCCATCTGCACAGCTCAGAAGAGCTGGTGGTGGTGGTGATGGGAGTGTGTGTACACGCGCACACACACACACACACACACACACACACACTCTCTCTCTCTCTCTCTCTCTCTCTCTCTCTCTCTCTCTTTCCCCTGTCCCTGTACCCCCGCCAATACCTGTCAGCTAGTTGTGTGCTGCCATCTCATGCTCTAGTCTGTTAAATCGCGTGCCGAGCCATCTACCACCTGCCCCCTCTACCGAGCCCACAAATGGCTCCTGACTGTCCCACGAAATGCTCCCCATCCGCCTCACTGACTCTCGCCTCTCTCTGTCCCTCACTCCACCCTGCACTCCCACCTCATTCCAACAAACTCACACTGGGCCAAAAGGAGCTGGCAGCCAACTGAGCACAATGTAGGGGGACAGGCGCGTGCGTGCGTGTGTGTGTTCATCAATCTTGAGAAAGAAATTTCATTCCGAAAGCTAGCAAAGCAAAGCTCTGTACCTTTCGTTTGTGTACCTGTCGATGACATTACGCTTCTGCCTTTCTGCGAATCATCTCCTGTATTCATTATTCTCAACGAGAAATTTCCTCGCATTAAAACACAACAAAAACCTGTTTTTTACACAGAGATATGATAATTACTAGCATCGAAAAGACATTCCCACAGGAAAAAGTAAAACACGCCAAAAGTTATATTTGCAAGCCATACTGCAAAAAAATTAAACAGCAATTTCATATAATTATATATTTTTATGTAAATATATATTTTGAAATGAATTAACACCAATACACCGCCGGCAAACTTGAGCGTTTGATGCCATGTGGTGCCTTTGAGCCATTGTGCTAGATGATGATGTTCATAAACAACCTGAAGCTTCAAAATAATTACTGATCTTTTACTAGAAAATGATAAGACAATTCTTAGATACCTGATATGATTTGTTTTAGTTAGTAATTTGAAATATATGGAGATGGCGCAATAACCATGTTAGTCATTAATAAAATTTTCTTGAATAGTATCAGATTGCTATTAACTGAGAGTTGTGACTGTACAGATCTGTTAGTAAGCATTTGTAAAGCAAAATTTAATTATTACTTCCATATTCAGAAATCAATAAGATTTTTCCTGTTTTTGTTATTAGTAAAGAAATATTCTTATTTTTAAGTGATTTGTAATGTTATTTCTTTAAAAAAATTGCTTCATTTTCGTAACTGAATAGTATAATTGTTGATGAATAAATAATGTATCCACACAGGAGGTCAAAGAAAGGAATTCATAGATTCTTTGGTTGTCCTAGTAATGAGCAAAAACTGTGATTATAATTTTCACGAACATTGAATTACGTGCAAACAAAATTTCCTTTCAAAAATAAAATGTTTACACTCTGTGCTAATCCGCTTCAGAGATAGTCCTATTTTATGTGTAATAGTTGTGTAACATATTTATCCTTTGTTTTATTCCCTTGTTTAATTATTTTGTTTTATTGGTATCTGATCCTGCAGTACAATTTTTGCAAAGTGAATCCAAAATTAATATTTAGTAGTTGTATGTTGTGGTGGGAAAAGGAAGATCAAGAGTCAACTATTAAAATATTATAAAATTTAGATTTAATCAGGGTGTTGTAGATATACATGTGGTGTTAATATCAGCTTGACAAAGGTTTTGTCCCAGCAGTCATCAGGTGGCTACATGTGGAAGTGTTGTCAAGATAATTTGTGGCAGTCAATTAGGTGTGGTACATGGTTTAAGAGAGCAAGGATCAGTCTCTTTCTTCTAGTGATGTTAACTTATTATTTTTGTTGTGAGTCGTCTGTAAGACACCCCCTACATGAAAGTGGTGTTTGTAAATGACCTGTAATAGATCGATATTCTTTTTTATGGGAGGTATGTGGTGGATTTATTAAGTATAGAGAACCTGTAGGTCAGCATGGTATGGTAGTGGAAATTGATGAGCCAAGTTATGATAAGTAGAGGTGAAGGAGGGGGCATAATGACATTGTCGGTCTTTGGGCTTGGGGTGCTTTTATTTCAGATGTGGATTCTCTTCCTGATGTTGTCTTTCTGGTGGTTGAAAATTGTATTAAGGGTGTTTTTGTTTCTCTAATACAAGAATATGTTTCTGATGGAATTGGTTCTTACACAGGGTTAACAGATGGGATTACAACCACCTTGTCGTGGACTACTACTTGGAATTTTAAGACTGTGAGATTGGGGCCTGTACAAATACAACTGAGTGATGTTGAAGAGCTGTAAAATCTGTTCCAAGGGGGGGGGGGGGGGGGGGGGGACAAAAGCAGCTATTCATCCTGTGGGACCCTTGATGAATATTGCTGGCAGAAGTGTTTCTCAGTGTTTCTGTATTTTCCAGAGGATCATGAAAATAAGAGGGGAAAATGTGTAGGATGTGGGTTGTAAGTTCAATGGAAGAGTGTGTGTATCTTTTTTTTGTGGGGAGGGGGAGTTTTCTGTTGGATTTGTTTCATGCATGCCATTGATGTTTTTATTTAGGTTCATTTTTAATAATTCAATTTTTTAAATTTATTGTTAAATTGTGTAATTTTAATATGTCTGATTGTTTTTCGTTACCATTCGGTTTGATCATGAGTTTGTCTCTCTTTCATGGAAAAATCTGTGTCTGGAAGTTAGATCTTTTGTTTAGTTAAAGTAGTTATTGATGTCTAAGTTATGATTTATAAATTATGTAATTGAAAGTTACAATATTGGTATTTTTTTCAGTCCATTGGTTCATTTCTTTGTTTTGTTTATGTAGTATATTACATTATCAGTGCTGGTTTAAGGGCCAAGTGACACAAACCAAAGGGGGGGGGGGGGGGTTTCCAAACTGGGACCCTCGTGCTCAAGTGCAAAATTTTTATACAGTATAAAATGTAATTAGCAGCAAAAACTGTCATGGCTAAAAGTATAACACTAGTACAAACAAAAATGTCCCATTGAAAATGGTTCCGCAAATGAGCCATTTGCAAGATAATTGCCAATTTGTGGTTACGAGCCTCCAGTGACTTCAGTATCAAATATTGTCAAAGTTGGTACAGAAGTGTTTGATATGTAAACATTTCAATTAAGCCCTTACGTAATTGACCTAGAGTTTCAACTGGAGCATACCTTAACAATAAAAACAATGAAATTTAAGCACATTACAATTTGCTGTACACTTGCATCTGTTAACAAAGGTGTTCCATGTGATATTCTGGCATTTTGACACAAGCCTGCATTCATGTCTGCTGTGAGTGATCACCTCATAAATTTTGACAAGACTACAGAATTCACTGTTCCAATTCTTCATCTGTATCAATGAAAGTGATGTACACACCACTTCTAGGATGACTCCCAGACAGAAAAATCTGGAGGAGTGATGTCATGTGACCTCAGAGATCTACCCATCTTGGACCATATTGATGCCTTAGTTGTCATCTTGCATCAGCAGCAAATTGTGCCTGTCCTCCAACATGCGTGTACCACATTCTCCAACGATGCGCTAGGTAATGTAGGCCACGGATGAAATTTGAGTCCAGTTATGTTATGACTTAATCAAAAAGTTTACATTTAAAATACATTTGTACTAACTAGGGTAATATTTCATACTGAAGTCAATGGTTGCTCATTGCCGTACATTCACAATAATTTTACTGACAGATAGTCTATGGACTCATGTTTGCTGGAACATTTTTTGCTTCTGCTGCCATATACTTTAACAGTGTCAGTTTTTGCTATTAGCTGTGATTCATCCTGTAATAACAACTTTTTTCACAAATGCTTTAAAAATGTCAAAAATTGCTTTTAATCGAATGTGAACTGTGTCCTCTCTTAATATTTAGTATTGGAATAAGATTTAGATATTGATCTCTGTTACAGAGGAATGTGTATATAGTACTTACTTTAAAATAAGAAACAGCCCTCTGTCATGATCATTAGATTTATTTATTTTTAAAGGTTTTGCCAAGAGTTCAAGGAAAGGCAATTTATGATGCCTGTGAGAGGCAACTGGAGGGGGAGGTGGGGGCAAGTGATACGTCACTTGTTAGGGGAAAAATGTTCTGAAACTGGCACTGTAAATTATTATCAAAGTGGTATCAAGTATAATTACTCTCATAAATTTTGGTTCTCAGCACTGTTAGCAGCCTTTCCAACCGAGTGAGGTGGTGCAGTGATTACCACACTGAACTCGCATTTGGGAGGGCAGTGGTATTAGGTTTTCTATGATTTCCCTAAATTGCTACAGGTGGATGCCAAAATGGCTCCTTTGAAAAGGACATGGCCAGTTTCCTTCCCCATCTCTTCATAATCTGAGCTTGTGTGCCATCTCTAATGGCTTCACTGTTGACAGGATGCTAAACTCTAATGTTCCTTCCTTTCGGACTTTTCAGTTGAGATATGTAGGTCAACTGATGTTTTTGATGCTGTGTTTCATTAGTCACAGTGATTTTTAGTTCTCCGTATTGGTATTGGCATTGGCATTTTAAGTTCAACAATACATCTCAACTGGTGTTTTCAATAGCATCTTTTGTTACTTTTCATGATTTGTTTCTGTATGTATTGGTATCACCTTTTGACTCTTTCTAATGCTTTCGGTTTTTGGCTTTCTGTATGGATATCAATGTTTTAAGTTGACCTAGATAACTCAACTGATGTTTCCAGTACTGGATGTCGTTCTTGCAATTTTTCATTGTATGTGTTGGTATTACTTTTCAGCTTTTTCTGTTGGTATCCGGTTTTAGCTTTCTGTATTGGTATCCATCTTTTAATTTGAACTCCACATATCAGGTGATGTTTTCGATAACAGTTACAGTTAGTTTGCACTTATTTTGTGTTTTCGTGCATTTTGGGAACTAATATTGTATTGTGTTTCTGTGGTTGTTTCATCTTTGTATATTTTACTATTATAGAGATTTTGTGGTTGTTATTTTAAATTTTAGATGGTTCTCATTCAAAACCCTCAATATTTTTGCACTATGATAACATGTTTTATTATTGGTCACCATTTTTAAACCATGTTTATGTAGCAACTTGGGGCTTAATATATCATCATTGGTAGAGAACACGCTTGGTTATCCTGCACTGCACCAGCAAACACAGTTTTGCACTCATTACTTTTTTTTCTTCTACATTCTGAGCACTTGTCTTGGTCTTCCTTTCTACCTTCTTCAGGATATTTTGGTCTCAATACATGCTTGAAACAGAATGAGAAAACTGTTCTAACACAGAAACAAAAACTTGCAATGAGTAGCTGTTTACTTTGAGTTTAGTTTACAGTTTTATTAAGGTTTGATGTGTAGCTTCTGTATTGTCTTTAATGTTGTATGGACACACTAATTTTAAGTAACAATTTAGCTCTGAATATGGATGTCTTCTCTTAGTTTTTTAATGCCGGCTGGGAATTTGTTGTGGAATCTTGCCAGTTAGATGAAGCTGTGTTCTTTGTAAGTGGTAGTCATTCCTACACCTTTTAGTACAATTATGTATGTCACTGTATGACAAAGCAACACAATTTGTTTTTACATACTTGATTATTTAAGTATATAAATAGTGTAGGAACAATTAACATGTTTAGTTCTTTTAATGCATTTTTAAAGGATCGTCTTGTTAAAAGATCAGTTGTGCACCTAACCGCTTCCTTCTGCAGTTTCACCAATCTTTGAATATGTTCCTTTACACCAAATCCCGACGTTGGAATACAATGTGATAGATGCGAGTAAATCGAGTGGAGTAACTACAGTGTTTGATACTGCTTCGCCAACTTACAACCAAACTGAGGCCTTCCAATCTAACCTAGACCTCAGGCTTGACTACAGATCAGTCTGTCACCACAACCTGCAGACCAGAAACAAACAAATATGCAAAAGAAATATTGTCATTGTTGTGTTCTTGTTCTGTTTGTGCAAATACGATGTTGCACGCCACATTGTCATTATCTTGTGGGAAGAAGTCAACTTCTGGTATCATTAGATTTGTTTGACCTGAACAATACATACTACGTAGTCCGTAGTAGTTTGGAATTTACATTTTTTAAAATTAAGAATATGATTCTACTTATTTTTAAGCAGATTTCATGTTGTGTTGCTATCAGCACAATCACCCAAGAATTTGCAACACCATGGCTCATTTGGAACGGAGTCCCCAGTCTTTAAACTCTCATTTGACTTATTGTTTTGTTTGCATTGGAAAAAAAGGCAAATATATTTTTTTTCCCTCTGAAGTATGTGTTTGCAAGGGTTATATTCCAAGAACAACTATCTTTCAGCTCTTCTTTCAAGTTAGTAAGTTTGCTCATCCCAAGGTTCCTGAAGAGGCTCGCCCAAGGTGTTCAGCTATCACCTTGGACAATATTCTTACTTTATACTTCTGTAGAATTTGTTTTTCACCATAGATGGATTGTCCCAGAAGATTATGTGATAGTACGGTATTGAGTGAAAGAATGCTGACAGTCCCGTCTGTAGGTGAACACAGTGGAGAGATTTCTATGTATGAAACAACCAGAATTGAGCTTTTTGGCTAACTTGTACTGTGCTAGCACCACCTCAGTTGATTATCCATATGTGAGCAGGAACCTTGGGACTGTATGGATACATCAGGCTAAAGCATGTCACTGGTGGAGGCAAGGTGTCCTGAATTATTCTCCCGAGTAAGTGTTTAGATCTCCTACCTATCTGTGCTGCAGCTCTTCTGATGATGCCCTTTGCAAGCGGCAGCACTATTGTGCAGTAAACTGATAAAGCATGACTTCTGATAGGAATGCATGTAGCTATCACTAATAAATGAAGAACAGAGATGCCATCAGAGTGAGTTTATTGAAAAGAACTACGGTGAACTTTACAAGAAATCTACTTTTGATGATAACTAATATAACTAACTCGAAAATGGAGAGCACACTATCTGTTCAAAAGTACCCAGGTACCTATTAGTTGAGATTAATATGGGGTGTGTCTTTATGATGTCTGGAACTTTGCTGGAGACACTTTCGATTAGGTGTATGAATGTCTATGGAGGGATGGCAGCTCATTCTTCCTCGAGAGCTCAAACTGAATAAGGTAATGTTATTGGATCCTGGAGTCTTCAGTGAAGTCAATGTAACAATTCATTCCAAATGTTATCATATGTCCATCCTTGCAACTGATATTCTGCAAGACTTTGGCCATTCACTTATTAAATAAAATGAACCACCGTGTACACAATTCCATCACTGGTAAATATCTATGAAGTGGCTTCTGTAGAATACTGTAAGAGTGGTGATGTGTCTGCAACCATCATCTACCAACTGACTGAGTCAGTTGAGAGTGTTGTTAAAGTATATTTCTTGTTGGACAGGTCCAGCTACTTCATGAGACACGAAATGATACCTGTAGATAGTTTCCTTTCTTTTCTTTCTTTCTTTCTTTCTTTCCTTTTTTTTTTTGGGGGGGGGGGGGGAGGGGGAGACTTAACAAGAAATCTATGTTTCTCACTGTAATATAATACTGAATGTTGGTGATTATGTGCCCAATGATTTGCATTTAACGAGCTGTGTGATAGGGGACAGCTGCCATGCAATCTTAATTCTTTCATGAGCACCACATGCTCGCTTAGTTGCCTGTTTTGTAGGTATGTGCAGTGCCTTATGAAGTATGGTTGGTGCACACCGGTAACATTGACCCCTCTCCCCCACACCCAACTACTGCAATCTGTCAATCACAAAGCAATTTTAATTGAATTATAGTTACCCGTAATGTAGAGGGTGGAGCAAGACTCTAAATTTATCATTCTTCATAAAAATGTGTACGTCTGTGTGTATGAGGAATTCTTTAATGAATGCGAACTCTGTACTCTGTGCCTCCTGAACCCTCATCCTCCCCCCCTCCCACTCACTCTGCCAATGCCTGTGCGTAAGCTACATACACTTCAGATAGTGACCACTTCAGCCAGCAGTGGACGGTGTTCCAGACTGCAGGCTGTTGTACTTCCACTTCTTTGTCTCCTAAACATCACCACCCACCTGCCTTATCTGCCTGCCCTAATGAGCACAGATAGGTTAAGCAAATAATGCCTTTTGTTTAAATTGTGACCTTGTAATAAACAGCATCAAAATTACAAGCATTTTTATTGCTTTTAATTATGCTTATTGATCTTCTCCTACTCCCCCTTCTTCTTCTTCTTCTTCTTCTTCTTCTACAGCTCAAATGCTTTCTTTATAATTATATTTGACCATAGAACAGATGTAGATGTCCATCTGATTATATAATTCTTGGAGGCAGTGCTAATTTCAGTGGCAGAAGAAAACAGTGCATCATAATCATGAAATAGAAGATAGCCCGTCCATAGTACCGTGAATTAATTTGTAAGGAGAAATCATCCTTTCATTACAATAAGTTATTGATTGCTTTTTATTGTTTTTGCTGTAGTAATTTGAGTAAAAGCAGGTGCATTATTTCATTGATCTCTTATGTTGCAGGCTGATAAAAGGAGATGGTGAAGTCTTGGAGGAGATTGTGAGCAAGGAACGCCATCGTGAAATTAATCGACAGGCAACAGTGGGTGATGGAGCTTTCTTCCAAGCTAAACTTGCTACACTGCAGCCTAAATAGTTATGCATTGTACTGTTGGATAGCTATTTCATTGTATATATCACATGTTATAATCATGTAAATAAAATGGAAAGAAACTTCCACATGGGGGAAAATATATTAAAAACAAAGATTCCAAGCGGGAAAGCGCCGGTAGATAGGCACATAAATAAAACACACAAACACACACACAGAATTTCTAGCTTTCGCAACCGATGGTTGCTTCTTCAGGGAAGAGGGAAGGAGAGGGAAAGACGAAAGGATGTGGGTTTTAAGGGAGAGGAAAGACTTCCCTTAGGGGGGAAAAAAGGACAGGTGTACACTCGCACATACACAGACACAAGCAGACGTGTGTGTGCGCGCGAGTGTACACCTGTCCTTTTTTCCCCACTAAGGGAAGTCTTTCCGCTCCCGGGATTGGAATGACTCTTTACCCTCTCTCTTAAAACCCACATCCTTTCGTCTTTCCCTCTCCTTCCCTCTTTCCTGAAGAAGCAACCGTCGGTTGCGAAAGCTAGAAATTCTGTGTGTGTGTTTGTGTGTTTTATTTATTGTGCCTATCTACCAGCGCTTTCCCGCTTGGTAAGTCTTGGAATCTTTGTTTTTAATATGATATAATCATTAAGAAGTAATTTGTGAAGTACTTCTTTTCATTCACACATATTGTAATTTCATCTCCATTTTGAAGATCAATAGCATTTACACACATATTACATTTGATAATAATTTGGTTACAGATTATCCATTTTTTTTTAAAAAGCTCATACCTACTATTCCATAAAGTAACTTTGTGGGATTCTGTTCAAGTACAAAAATATGATAATGTTTAAAGACTGAGTTTTATTCGCAATACTTAACAAGTAAATGAGTGTGAGAACGTATGTATATGTTTCAGAGTTGAATAAATTAGTCTTCATTGTTTTGGAAAGTTACAGTTGTTCAGAAGCTACACCCTGTTCTTTCTTTTCCTTTGCATCTAAAATAAAACCTGCGATGCACAAATCAAACAATGGAAAATCCAGGATGGAATGTAACAAAATTATGAGAACAAAAGTTGTGGGGTTTTAGTTGCTTGAGACTGCAGTCGTGTGTCTATTGTTGACAAGGCCATTGGCTGAAAGCTTTTAAGTGTGAAAATATTTTTGCGTCACCTATCTGCGACTCAGCACCTCTGCTATATGGTGAGTGGCAACTTTCCTTCTCATGATATTGGTAAAACCTGTCATGATTGTAGAAAGCAAATCAGATTGTCTATGTATTGAGTTTATACAACTGACCATCAGTCAACATTGCTTTTGTGTAGTGTGGGTATCACTTCATTTTGATTTAATGTCCTACACTTGCAGATTTGTGTTCTTGCAGGAAAGGAGGAGAACAAGGATGATAATTAGTGATATAAAAAATAAGAAGTACCATCTTATTAGTTATTAAAACTGGAAGTCTGGGAAAGTGCCAATAGGAATACATATGGGAAAAAGTACTAAACTGCCAGATTTCAGGGCCAGAAGTTTCAATTTTGGAAATGAAAGGCAAAGGCAGAAGAAACGAAAGGAAAGGATAAAATAGTTACATACAAGTAGTGGATGAAGCAGAACTAAGAGCCTTGTTAGAGGAAAAACATATGAGGTTTTTAAGACTACTTACTATCTTACTTAAAGCCTTGTAGTGACTGATAAAGCCATGTCACATTAGTGTACTGTTAATTTGTTAGATTGTAGTCTTTTTAATGTCTTAATAAATAATTGCACAAATATCTCATATTTGTTCCGATTCTAAATGTACTTTACAAATGGAATCATATAATATAAGTTATTCAAAAGTTTAAATCACAAAACTCAAAAGTGGAATTGCTTAAGTGGCTTTGCCAGGATTCATATACTGACAATAACGACTGGGAGGAGTGGTGACATGCTGATCACTTGTCCTACAATCAGTGATTGTTTTGTAGGCAGCCATCAACCAGTCAAAACAGGCCAGGCATAAGTGTAATCCCTGAGTGATGTTTGTTGTTTAAATACAGAAGTAATCTAATAGTTGCATAATATTCAAATGCACTATAGGAGCAACAAATTCCCATCTGCGGAATTAAAATAGAAGCAGTAATGCTCTTTTCTTTAGTTTAGTATGATACATGGTAATTCAGTTCATTGGACAGGTGAATAGTTTTATTTGGTCTTTCAGTTGAAAAAGAAGTACTTATTTCTATTGAAGTTTTTGATATGGTGACCGTCAGCTGCAGTCCCAATTTTCATTTTTCTGGTACTACAAAAAAGATAGTTGCTACTCACAATGTAGTGGAAATGTCTATTGTGACTCGGTACCTCTGCTATATGGTGAGTAACAACTATCCATTTCCTAATATTGCCCTATTTCGTCCTGGATTTTCCAATTTTTGTTTTTCCAGGTTGATGCAACATTTTTGCAGCCTCTTTATTCCAGAATACTTGAAGTTATCTGTAGAACCAGAATTATAACAGTTCCAGTTGCTCAGATTTTTATATACTAGTTACACACACCTTTTGTCTGTTACAACGAGGAAAAAACTTGCAGAAATAAATATGTGCACGAATTACCTTGAACATAAAAATTTTATTTATTATTCACACACTATACATTGTTTTTATTTTACAGAGCACACTTTCTGTACTACTGATCTTAGCATAGTTGATTCACCACTCATGTCTTTTTCCAAGCATTCTGCGGCTCTTCTGAAGGCCAGTGAAACACACACATTGTGCCAAGTGTTCTCATGGTCAGAATGTAGCTTCATTTCAGGTGCTTAAGGTAAGCACAGTGTTGCACTTTTGACAGTTGAATTTGTTAAGGAATCAGTTTTATTTCAAATTGACAGTAGTAAATGCAAATTCAATTAAAGTACCAGAGAAAAAAAAGAGTTCCCGTGTACCTAATAGTTTTTTTTGTAGAGAATCCAGTAGAATGTGTTATTTCAAAATGTACTATGATTTTTGTTTTTCCTTCTTTTTCTTTTAAAAACAGTCCATTGTTATTCAGTTTGCAGTGTTGAGTATGTATCATTTCCAAAGCAAATTTCTGTAATGAGAAGAACAGCCTGAAGACCTTCAACAGTTCTAAATGATAGGAGGAAAATGGTTCTTCTGAAACAGCACAGTTTGTTCTCACTGGTTTACTTCTGTTATGCAATAAACTGATGAATTTGATCTAATAGTTGCAATCAACATACTAATATACTTTACAATATAATTTAATTGGATAGATAAAAAATCTACTCAACAAGAACACATAAAAGGAGGTTGTAATTAGGCAAGCTTTCAGAGCCAGTGGCTCGTTCTTCATGCAGAAGGGTTGAAAGGGATGGAAGAGGGGTGATGGTAAAGAACTGGAGAGAGCTAGGGAAAGTCACATAGAACCACGGGTCAGGGCAGACTTACTGCACGGGATGAGAAGGAAAGGCAGATTGTTGGGGACTGCATCCGACGAGATTTGAAAACCTGAGAACTTAAGGGTGGAAGACATGGTAATATGCAAGACAGAGATTACTGCTTAAACATCATGCATGTGCATGACTTAATAAGAGTGAAAATCCTAGTGCATTGTACACAACAGAGGTGGTGGGGCGGGGGGGGGGGGGGGGGCGGCTCGTGAAAAATAGACGGGTAAGACAATGAAAGATGTACAAAACTAAAACAGAGTGAAGAAAAGAGTTGTTACTGTGAAAAAAAAAATGCTGAGACAGAAGAAATTAACGTAAATTAAGGCCATGTGGGTGATGAGAACCAAGGACAAGTAGCACTAGTTCCCACCTGCCGAGTTCTGAGAATCTGGTGTCTGGGGGAAGCATCCACATAGCATGTGTGGTGAAACATGCACAGAGGTCACAATTGTCATGTTGTAGAGCATGATCTGTAACAGGATATTGCGTGTTGCCAGTATACACCCTCTGCCTATTCCTATTCATCCTATTGATAATTTGGTGGTAGTAACAGCTGGTATATGATGTGTCGTTTCACTGGTGGCTCTGGCCTTAATAGTGTATGTTTTGCCAGTTACAGGACTGCTACAGGCAGTGGTAGGAGGGCGCATAGGGCAACTCTTGCAGTGGGGACAGTCACAGGGATTCGAGCCATAGGGTAGAGAGATGGGTGCAGAGGGAGTGATTGGGAGGATGATGAAAAACTATTGTATCTACGCGTGATATACAAGCTGTTATGTAAACACTGTTTGGCCTTTCACTTGGCACAACTACTACCAAACCATCAATTAGGAAGAACGGCTATAGGTATATACTGGCAACACGTAATATCTTGTTTCACCAGACGTGCCATCTGGATTCTCCCACCAGACACCAGTTTCTCAGAACTCTGCAGGTGGGAAGTAGTACTGCAACATTTCCTTGGTTCTTGCCACCCACCTGGTTTAATTTACGTTAATTTCTTCTGTCTCAGCATTTCTTCAATCCATTTTAGTTTCCTACATATTTCATTGTCTTACCCGTCTATTTTTCAGTGCCCCCTCCCACCTCTTGTTACGTACAGTGCACTTAGCTTTTTACTCTTATTAACTCGTTCATAATGTTTACGCAGTAATCTCTGTCTTGCGTGTTATCCTGTCTTCCACCTTTAAGCTCTCAGGTTCTCAAATCTCATCTGATGAAGTCCCCAACAATCAGTCTTTCCTTCTCATCCCGCACGGTAAGTCTCCCTGACACGCAGTCCTGGGTGATTTTCCCAAAAGTCTACTCCTTTTCCTAGACCTCTGCAGTCCTTTTCCTTCGCCCCTCTTCCTTCCCCTTCAACCTTTCTGCCTGAAGGAGGAGCCACTGGCTCCAAAAGCTTGCCTAATTACAACCTTCTTTTGTGTGTGTGTGTGTGTGTGTTCTGCTGGCACTTAGTGAATATATTTTTTATCTATCCAATTAAATTATTAAACTACTTTGCCATTTGAGGTGTAATAAGTTGATAGCAATGCTGATTTTCTGACCCTGTCAGCCTTCTGAAACGTTTATTAATTGTTGTTGACTGAGCAACTGCCAAGAGGTTCACAGTTTATGAAGAGGCGAAATCGTGCCAACAATGCTGGAAATTGCATTATCTTCTCATCAATATTGTGCATAATAATAATAATAATAATAATAATAATAATATAAATATTAACAATTATCTGTCTTCAGCATCTGAGCCAAAGCTATGTGGTTATGTCAGGAGTCACCACAAAATAGTTCATGGAAAGTTAATTAAAAATAAACAAAAACAATGGATGGAATATACATACGAATACTTCAGCACAATGGAAGACCCAGAAATGCAGCAAGTAACTCCTGAACTTTATGAAAAGAGTGTGCAAGTAGAAAGCCGTTCAACCTGGGTTTGGATTTTCTGGGAGTTACCGCAACATGCTATTTTTATTGAAGGCCTAATGAATAATAATATTACACACTTCTGTGTACAGTGGTTCAGGAAGTATTTTATTTAACTACAGTTCAAATAACTTTTGTCTTTGTGTTTGACTTAAGGCATGGATCCACTAGTAGCCAACTGTGAGTAACTTCTGCAAATTCTTGCCGAAGGGTTTAGATTAGAACAAAA